>NC_046662.1:12512907-12533948 GCF_010883055.1 Belonocnema kinseyi | reverse complement strand
ATATATCTAGTCGGGAGTGGTGCTGACTGAAAACAGATGATTTGGAGCGATTCGCGCGCCATCTGTTGTTCATTCTAAGGACTTATTGAACTACCCTCGTATTTGCCTTTTTTCTGGCACACAAACTCTCCACAAGAGAAGTGTTCTTTCCAGAAGTTTCATGTTTTTTTGTAGGTCCGGCAATATTTGTCAGTTTGAATTAAATTGATGTCACGTAGCCAGTGTAACGTTTTCTTCCTTTCTCGAAAAATTGCACTGAGAGTAAAGATATTGTAATTTCGATCCATTGTGATTGGTTTGGTTCTTAGTGCAAGAGAAAAATGAAAAAAATGATCAGTACTGATAGTACAAATCGAATATTGGACAAAATGAGCGAGTTTGTTGTTAGTGGAAAGATGGAATGAACTAAGAGCAGCTCTCCGCGCGCGGAGATTCAGAAAATGGGTAGGAGGAGTGAAGTTTCAAAATAAGCCACCTCCTGGTCTCCTTTCGACCAATGTCAGCTCTCGTAAGTTTTGTTTCTCCCATCCATTCTACGCGCTCGTACTCAACCTTCCAAGACTTTTTTATGTTCAGTATTTCTGCAATTTTTAATATTTAACGTCCATCCAGCCTTCCAGGAATTTTTCATACAATTTAAGTCGCATTGCTAAACATTTTGCAGTATATCTGTGATTTTTCATATTTATCGTCTATTTTATCGAAAACTATCTGTCGTAGGGTAAAAACATATTGAATATAAAATATGTATTTTCAAAGGATCTACAACTTTTATTTGAAACTTTTTTATAAATTTTCACTATTCACTGAGATAAACGTAAGGAAACATGATTTTTATGGGTTTTTCATGGTTTTCACCATGAAAACCAAATTTGCGGGTATTTTCACTATCATATTCGTGATCAGCGCGTAAAAATACATACGTATACGAAGTTTCGAATTAATCGGAGGTAAGCGCTTTTCGGAACTTTATTCTTAATTTATCAATAAAATGTTCCTATTGCAGTCTGAAAAAAAATTTTCAAATTAAAATGAGAATTTTTTGCCTTTTCCCCCTAAAAAATAAACGAGCAAAACTCTTTTCTTTGGACAAAAATAAACAAGAGGAAAGAAAAAAAAATGAGAATGGACGGAAGAAATAAAAAAGAAAGGAAGGAAATTTGGTTAATTGCCTTCTCAGTATTCTTTATTCTTTTTTATTTTTGTCTAAAGAAAAGAGTTTTATTCTTTTATTTTCTGGAGGGAAAAAGAGGGCAAAAAATTTCAGACTGCAGTAGGAACATTTTATAGTGGTTGTTTACATTTGATCGTTAGATTCTTAGTTTTATTTTCAGGAATTATGTACATTAGACACTAGAAGGTTGCATCGGAAGATTTCCCCTAGTCAATCCAGGCCATCAATAGCTAGCGCTTGTTTAGACAAGATTGTTATAATAATTTTCCTTCTAAAATATTTACTCATTGAAAGAAAAAGCACATTTTTAACTGTTTTGTAAAAGAGAGAATAGGAAACTCACAAAATATAAGAACCTTGAGAACCTTAATATACTGTCTCGTTTTATGTAATTACCAGTTGCTTGTAAGATCTTGATCCGATTTCTTATCATAAGCAATATTATATATCAAGTATACATTTTTGTAATGATTTAGAACAGGGGAAACAAATATAGCTCGGGTTCTAGTACCAAGTTCTTCCAAAATAGAATTATAATAAAAAATTAATTTCTTTTGTAAAAAATGTTAGTTTGAGCCTTTGGTAAGGAAAAGTCAAATTAAAGATTGACAAGAAAAAATACTGTTTTATTAGTTTGAAAACATTTTATTATTAAGGTATGATTTTGATCCAGCATTAAATCATTTAATTCAAAAAAAGTTTCTGTAATTAAATCTTAAATTAATTTATATCATCTGGGATCGTCCCTTTAAAGCTATTTTCAAAAATGTTTAGTTTTAATGAAACACATTTGAATTTATTAAAAGTTTTTTTTCATCAGTTACATTTACTTTTCAAAATGAAAATTTGCCCTAAAAACTATTATTTATTTATATTTTAATTTAAAACTGAAAGTTTCAAACCATGAAAAATTTTATTTTTTATTAATCTTAATCGTAAGTTACACATTTTTTTTACCAAATGTTCTTCAAATTAGGAAATTTAATGATAGAAGAACATTTTTTGAAAATATTTATATAATGTTTTGATTAAAATGAGAGGAAATATGATTCTAAAAAGAATGTGAATATTGAACACAGTATGAGGTTAGGACTTCTGCATTTTCCAACTATTCTAAGTTTATCAAAACCTTATTGATTTACTAAATCTTCATGCATTTGTGAACATACATACATACATACTTTGCCATGTTTAGATTCAAATGCTCACGTTTTAGTTTAACTAAACAATCCGAAAAATTCGGTTTTATAATTTAATAAATTTACGATAAAAACTATATTCATCCGCATTCGAAACCATGATCTGGAATCAATTTTTTTGTCCTAATGTTGTGAAGGAATTTCCTCGACATTTATCATCATAAAATTCTTTCCAATTGAGTTACGACTGCTTAACGGAGTGTTAGCGACTAATTCTGGGGTCAATTGAAAAACCGTGCCGCTGTTCATGTTTATGCCCACCCGTTTTCGATACTGATTAAATATTCCATTGAGATATTTATTCTTTTCTATTATTGCAACAACATCACCATTAGGTGTGGTTAAAACTTTTTGTTCATTGGTTGGCATGCACCTAAATGTTTTATGTCCTACTGCGCGCATGTAAAGGTTTTTGTTGTCGGGAAAAGAGTATCTTCGAATTTCAAATTGCAGCAGTGGATTAGTCTTAGGAATAAGTCGAAGGAGTCCCTGGTCTGCAAGTGTTGATCCAATTTTGAGACGCTTGATAGGAGATCTAGAATTGGCACAATTAGAAGGCTCTGCAGAAGAAGAAGAACTGGCCGGGTTACGAAGAGCAGGTTCTGCAGGAAGAGAAGACCTGTCCGGATAATGATGTGTATCGGGAATGGAAGATGTTCCGGATCGAGGGATACCAGGAATGGGGTCGCCATTAGGTAAACATTCAAACTGTGAACTTATTTCTGCAATCAAAAAAAAAGAGGATTACATTTTTCGTAAAGTAGAAAACCTGGGAAACTTCTCAAAGAGAAACTCCAAGCTCTTTTTTCTTAACATTAGATGGAAACACTCAGAAAATTTTTTATTTGAATCAAATAAATTTGCTTACGTCCATTGAGCTAAATCACCTATACCAAGGCTTATACATACCATAGACTAGCCTTATTGCATGTTCCATTTTGACGTATGTGAGGAAATTTTTTTGTTAATTTCGATTCGAACGTTCCCAGAATATTCCATACAATTCTATTCTGGTAGTAATTTCAATTTTATTCTCTGTTCATTCTCCATGCCTGCAAATGCGTATTGGGGGATATTTTTGTCATAGCAAAACCGAATCTGACATTTATTTTACGATTGAATGAAGTCGTAGTACATTCGCTTTACAAAAATTTGCTGATATCAACAGTTTACTGATACGTGTAAAATTAAAATGTTCTCTTTGCCATTTTTTCTCTTGAAAATGTGTATTGGGAGTTTTCTTAGACGGTAAAACCTAATCTAATATTTAATTTGAGATGAAGTCTACTTTTGACACACTTTCCAAACCAAAATTCGTTAGAATCTATCATGGCAATTTTCATGTACTTTTCACAAAAATATAGTAAACAAACTGTTAGCTTAAATAGAAAAAATGATCGCCGTCTGTGTTTCATTAGATTTAATAAAACATTTTCAGTTTTAAAAAGAGCTAATGTAATCGACTCGTTAGATATAGGTAACGATAATCTTTCTTTTCTTAACAAAACATTGGAAAATAATGTTTTATGATCTTTAATATTGTATTTTACACTAAGAAAACAAATCTTGAATGAAAAAACAAAAAATTGAAATTTCACATTTATAGTAAATGATATTGATTCTATCATGTTTTTGTTTAGTAAGTGTGTCAAAGGTAGATTTTATCTGAATGTAAACACGGGATTAGGTTTTCTCTCGCACAAAAACCTCCCACTACGCATTTTCACGGAGATAAAATGACAAAGAGAAAAGTTTCATTTTAAGCATATATTAAACTGTTGATTTCGGCGAATTTATGTAACTGAAACGTATTATAACCTCATTCTATCGCAAAATAAACGTCAGATTCGGTTTTCTCACGCCAAAAAACCCTTCAATACGCATTTTCTAGCATTGCGAATGAACCGAGAATGAAATTTGAATTTTTGACAAAATGGAATTTTATGGAAAATTTTGGAAATATTCGAATCAAAATTTTTAAAAATCTTTTCCTCATTTTCGCCAAAATAGAACATGCAACCGAGCTAATCTATGGTAGACCTAGGCCATCATTAATGTTGTCAAATTTAAAAATTAAGAAATGTTTTTTGTTGTCGTGGCTATTTTTAAATCCGCCACCATGAATTTTACAATTTTGGCATCAGAATCGTAATTAGCGGCCCTAAAAATTATAATGCATCACAAAAAACCATTAATTACACATGCGTAACAATTTCTTTTTTTTCAAAGAAAATTGACATTTTTGACATATTTGAATTTTTTTAAAAACTAGCCTGCCAAAAATTAAAAAAATACGACTTTCGATTTAAATATAGCCGAATTTATTTTAAAAAACGCGTCTTTTGGATTTAAATAGTTTATAACTCTGTATTAATAAACAATTTCACACATTTTTAAAAAATAATTACGAAGCATGTATCCCTAAGAATCTGAGAATGAAGGTAAACATTCTAGAATCTGTAAATTGTACTTAACATTAAAGAAATGCAAGAAAACAGGTGGTACGTAGATGATCTAGAAAGGATTAAATAATTAAATTTTATGGTTCAAATAATCAAATTTTATCCTATTTATTGTTTGAAGTTAGGCATGCTTTTTGAGAAGGCGCCATTTGTGCACCTCTAAGTTTCAACATAAACAGTTGGGAGTGTCCCATCTGTGCATGAAGAAGTATCCAGTAGGACATTTTATTGTGTTAAGTTAGATGTGTGCATTAGTGGGGTACCATATGTGAACCTCTAAATTTTAATTTGCACAACTGGGAGTGTCCCATCAATGCATGTAGACGTCTCTAGTGAGACATTTTATAGTTTACAGCTTAGAGTGCCCATCAGGAGGGAACCATATGTGTACCTCTAAATTCCACCATGCACAGTTGGGAGTGTCCCGTCTGTGCATGAAGACGTATCTAGTAGTACATTTTATCGTGTTAAGTTAAATGTTTACGTTGGAAGGGTACCATATGTGAACCTCTAAATTTTCATTTGCACAGCTGGGAGTGTCTCATCACTGTATGTAGACGTGTCTAATAAGAAATGCTATCTTTTGCAGTTAGCCGTGCCGATTTGGAGGGTACCATATGTGCACCTCTAAATTTCAACGTCCACAGTTGGAAGTGTACTACCTGGGCATGAGACGTGTCTCGTAAGATATTTAATCGTTTTAGATTAGACGTATTCGCGCAAATTCTGATTTTCATATAGGTTAAATATATACAGAAAATTATAGATATATTAAAATATTATATTTACCAATAGAATTTAGCATAACCGCCAATGATAAGATTAAGGTAAGAAAAATTTTCATCATTTGTAATTAGATTAAATACTGGTTAATGTATTCACGACGAATATAGTGACAATGTACCTGAAGAATATTGGAATGCTTCTTTGTATTATATCAGGGATACATTCTATAGGCTTAATCTTACCAGAGATAAGCGTCAAGTGAGAACGACTGATATATTTACATTTTATACGACAGGTTCAAGCAAAAAAATTCATTATTCCGCACAGTCATCATCTTTCTAATTAGGAGACAGAATGATTTATGTATTAATGAATTAAGAATTTGATAAGCCATGTAGCCCATGAAGAATTTGATAAGCAATGTAGCTCATAAATATTCAAGTGCTTCCCCTGGCGGACCGAAGGAACCGAAAGGAGCCTCTACAAAGTATCCTTAAAGACCACAGAAAAAACTAAGAATAAAATTTGTTGCAGGAAATTTTTTAAAGCGATAAAGTTTTATTTAGCCAACTTTGCGTCTTTGAAAAAACATGTGTTTGCCATGGAAAAACAAAAGAAAGTTTATCCGATATTTGTGTAAAGTAGATCGTGTGAAGTTAATTTTTGTTGCAGAGAATCTTTCGTCGGAAATCGATGTAAAGTTTATTTTCTGTTTTTTTCTGTGACCCCAATGAGTCCCCCTTCGGTTCTTTCTTTAAAAAACTAAAAAAAAAAGCAAGATCAAATTTTAAATGGTTGAATTTCGAATTCTACTGGGTGGCGCTAGCATCCAGACAAAATTCTTTAAGTTACCGATGGAACGCTTATTAATTGCTACTGAAAGAAAGATGCACTTGAAGCCGCCTTCGGCCAATGTAAATGACAAGTATTTTATTTTTTTAAGTTTTTAAGGCTGCAAGAAAAAGTATTGCGATTACTCCGTGAGTTTCTAATGCAAATTTTAACGTAGAATCCGAATTTCAAACATTTGAAAGTTGATCTTGCTGTTTTTTTTTTAGTTTTTTAAGAAGAAACCGCAGGGGGACTCAGTGGGGTTTTTAAGGGTACTTTGCAGAGGCTCCTTTCGGTTTATTCTGTCGGCAGGGTCCTTAGTTATTTATGCTATTTTATCATAATTTTTAGTATCAGTAATTGCATGTCCATTAGGCCCACGTTCCTGTCGCTGGATTTTTTTTCTAATAGTAAAAGCAAGAACAATTAAAAAATTCGTGATAACAACTTTTACATTCTCATATTTTGTCTGCCTGTCTGTTGGCCATCCTTCCATCCGTAAACATGATAACTCTCGGAAAAATTAACAGAATCAAAATTTTAACCCAAAAAACGCACGATATGAAAAAAGTGAAGATAAGAAAATCGTTCATTTTTCAAGCCCAAAAGATTATCGAAACTCCAATTTGTGGTCAAACTATGCAAGATAACAAAAACGATGAATTAACAAGACTTATGATGCAAAAAACATCTTCACATTTATTGATAATCAATTCTTGATATAATGCGTAGTTTTTGTTTTCTTCGTGAAAAATAACATTAAAAATAAGAAAAATTAAATTTGATGAAAAACGCGATAAGTTTTAAAAAAATTATTTCAAAAAAATGTTGCACCAAAAATGCATATCTAAATTTTCTATTATATTTATTTCTATTGTGCCTATTGCATTTATTATAGCTTTTAAAAAATCTTAAAACTTTTGTTTAACCATTTTTCAATGGCACTCGTCATTTTATTTTAATATATCGAAAGTGGTATGCCAAAAATTGAAAATTCAAATTTTGAGCCACTACGAGACGCAAAATATAGGGAATAGTTTTTGGAAGATTTTCAGAGTTTAAAAATTCCTACAACATTTCTTTGTACAATTTTTTGACAGATCTCCTAATTTTTAATTGATTTGTCGAAATTAATGACATTCTAATATTACGCCTAAAGACGTGAGATACATTAAAAATGTAACAGAAGACCTGTAGGATATTTTATTTAACCTTAAAAAAATAATACGAATATAAAAATTCTAGTTTCAGCATAACATCGCGAGGTAGAGAAAAACGTGAGAAAGAAGAATTGTAGTTTTACTTTTTTATTTTGAGGATAGTTCAGAAAATGAATATACATTTACAAATGCCTGTCAAAAATCAGGCGCATAGCGCGAGTGCAACGATGAGAATTTTTTAATTTAAGGCCAACAGAGCTTGGAGAACTTAGTCTTTAACTATACTTAATTAAGTAGAGGATTTAGAATATAAAGGATCTAAAGGATATCTTTTCGATAGATTTTCATTCAAGCATTCCAAGTGCAAAGAATAAATATCCGAGCGCGAAGCACGAGGTAACCCATTATCGAGCGCGAAGCGTGAAATGCACCTTACGCGCGCCCTAAGCGCGCTCAAACTTGAAGGCTAAGTGAGCCATGCACATAGCGCTTGATGAGTATGTTCCCGCGAAGCAGGCAGAAATATAATCACATATATTTGTGGTATTTTTTGACTTATAACCCAGATAGCGAAAAAAATTCCGTTAAGATTTCCTGAAAATCGCAATGTAAGGTTGGAAATATAGCGTTGACAGGTTAGCGCAACGTTGCTGTCCTTATTTATAAATAACGAGATAAGTGACTAGGCTGACTTTATGAACTTTGAGTCCCTAAATTCAAATCTGGCCACAGAATTTATTTTACGCGTTTTAGTTTCTCTCTAGATGCAAAAAGTAGGGAAATGTTTAAGGATTTCTGGTCACATAGGCCATCCAAAAAATTTGTCTCCGCGAGATAAGTTACTAGGCTATCATTATGGATTTTGAGCCGCTAAATCCAAATGTGGCCTCAGGATTTCTCCTACACGCCTCAATTTTTCCCCTAGATGCAAAAAGTAGGGAAAAGTTGAGGGATTTCTGGTCACATAGGCCATACAAAAAATTTGTCTGCACGAGACAATTAACTAGGCTGACCTTATGGACTTTGAGCCGCTAAATTCAAATCTGGCCACAGAATTGATTTTACTTGTTTTAGTTTCCCCCTAGATGCAGAAAATAAGGAAAACCCTAGGGGTAACTTGCACATTATTTTGATAATGACAGTATACGCGAAAATAGGCACATCGATATTATATTTTTCTGCGCATCGACTTGTAGAGACTTAATTTGTACACAGACATTTTTTAGTGTTCCTTTTATTTCCCCTAGCTTGGGTAATTCTAGGGAAATTGAAGGGTCTTATCAGATTATATAGACTTACACGGAAAAAAATAACAAAAACCTAATATCCTTCACAGTTTAGAGTGCGAATTCAGCCACTACAACTTTTTTTGGTGGGCATGTGTCACTAGAAATTCCCTAGTCTTTTCCCTTCATTGTGCATCTAGAGAGAAAATGGAGCAAACCTGAAAAATGTAGGGTTCATATTTAGATTTAGCATGCAAAACTTCAAAGGATAGGGCATGTTTGTTATTCTTTTACGGGCAAATCTATACAATATGAGAAAGATCCTCAATTTTCCTAGAATCACCCAAGCTCGGGGAAACGGAAGGTACACTAGAGAATTTCTGTATACAAATTAAGTCTCTATAAGTCGCGGCACTTCAAAATATAACATGCATCTGTCTATTTTTGCGTGTACTGGTATTATCAAAATAACTTCCAGAATATCCCTAGGTTTTTGCCTATTTTCTGCATCTAGGGGAAAACTGAAACGTGTACGAGGTTGGTATTGAGATTCGGAACACTTCCGTATGGTCGAACAATTCGGAGTCAGGACTTGACTTTGCCCATCTTATTTGTTTCTAAGCAAATAAGAGCTGTTTGTAATCAACAAACAATTATTTTATTAGTTTTGTTCCTAACACACACACGAGTAAGTTTAGCACTTAATGTCGAAGCACATCCGAACACTAGTCGCTTAGTGCGCGAACGCGAAATCGATAGGTCGCGATGCCTTTGAATTTATCTAAATTCTGCTGAGTTCGTATAATAAAAAAATAACTAAATAGTCTAAGAGTCGCAGGTTTAAGATTTTAAAGAGCACGCGGAAATGACAAGTATTCCCCAATGAACGTCTAATCAGGGAAACTTGTAACTATAACTGACTTTTCTGAGCTCTGCATCTATATTTATAATCTCGTTTTGGGCGAGATTTATCCTAACTTTTAGCTTTTAACCAATCAAAATGCTGACGTCCCTCACTTTTAGTGTCGAATAACCAATCATAAATGAGTTCACTTTGCTCCTCCTACTTATTTCGGTAATTAAAGTGAGTGACAGTTCAAGAATAAGGGTTCCAATGTCCAACTTTTATCACCGTAAAACGTCAATCTCTTTGACAAATTCTAAGGCCAGATTTGGAATCAGCAGCTCAAAATCCATAAGGGTAGCCTAGTGACTTGTTTCGTGCTGGCTAATTTTTGTATGCCCTCTGTGACCAGAAAATTCCTAAACTTTCCCTACTCTTCGCATCTAGGAAGAAAATGGTAGAAGCTCGAAAAAATTAGTGGTCAAATTTATATTGAGAGCGCAAAACTGCAGAGGAAATAGCATTTGTCTTATTTTTTGCTTCATAAGTCAGTCTAACATGCGCAAGACCATCAATTTCCGAAAATTTATCCTACCTGGGGGAAACAGTAAGCACGCTAGGGAATTTTTGTTTTTCAATTTAATCTATAAGAGTCACAATACATAAGAATATGACACCAGTACGTTTATTCTTCTGTTTACCGGTATTATCAAACTAATGTCCAGAATAGCCCCAGGTTTCCCCTATTTTCTGTATCTAGGGGAAAACTGAGACGTGTAGGACAAATTCTGAGGCCAGATTTGAAATCAGCAGCTCAAAATCCATAAGGATAGCCTAGTGACTTGTTTCGTTCTGGCTTATTTTTGTATGCCCTCTGTGACCAGAAAATCCATCAACTTTTCCCTACTCTCCGCATCTAGGAAGAAAATGGTAGAAGCTCGAAAAAATTAGTGGTCAAATTTATATTAAGAGCGCAAAACTGCAGTGGAAGTAGCATTTGTCTTATTTTTTGCTTCATAAGTCAGTCTAACATGCGCAAGAACATCAATTTCCGAGAATTTATCCTGGCTGGGGGAAACAATAAGCACACTGGGGAATTTTTGTTTTTCAATTTAATCTATAAGAGTCACAACAAATAAGAATATGACACCAGTACGTTTATTCTTCTGTATACCGGTATTATCAAACTAATGTCCAGAATAGCCCTATTTTTCCCCTGTTTTATGTATCTAGGGGGAAACTGAGACATGTAGGACAAATTCTAAGGCCATATTTGGAATCAGCAGCTCAAAATCCATTAGAGTAACCTAATCACTTGTCTCGTGCAGACAAATTTTTTGTATGCCCTGTGTGACCAGAAATCCCCAAACTTTTCCCTACTTTTCACATCTAGGGGAAAACTGAGACGTGTAGGAGAAATTCTGAGGCCATATTTGAATTCAGGTGCTTAAAATTCATAAGGGTAGCCTAGTCACTTGTCTCGTTCAGACAAATTTCTTGTATGGGCTTTGTGACGAGAAAATCCTTAGGCGTTTCCCTACTTTTTGAATCCAGGGGAAAACTGAGACGTGTAGGACAAATTCTGAGGCCATATTTGGCCTGTGTAATTATTCTCATGGAGACTAGACATAAGGAGCTTAAAGTTCTGTACATTGACTTCACCAGAAACGAGCATTTTTCTGTCGGATGTACAATAACGCATTGAAATGCTAGATCTTCCCGAGCACGGCGCTAGTTTGGCACGGGTATGGATGGCCGCCGTCATGATTTAGTGTAAATATAACTTCAAGACTCAAAGAAAAATACAAAATTCGTAAATCGTTGAATTAATTTCTTTGAGCCATGCCAAGATTATTTGAATATAAACACTGATACATTTAAGTGAAAGTTTGGTACCAGTTCTGTGATGCGTAGGCATATAAGATTTAAAACTGGTAAGTCATATACTTATGTTTCATATCATCATACAGGGTGGACACGCTGGGGCTTACATACATGGCGAGTTGAATGCTACCCGAATTGCACAACAGCAGGGTAAAAG
Source organism: Belonocnema kinseyi (assembly GCF_010883055.1). NCBI lineage: Eukaryota > Metazoa > Arthropoda > Insecta > Hymenoptera > Cynipidae > Belonocnema > Belonocnema kinseyi. The sequence continues at coordinate 12,522,285 of NC_046662.1, read as the reverse complement.
CCATTACACAGGGGTATTTTCATATTTCGCGCCTTTAAAGTTGCATTCGGATCGGCTATTCGGCCAAGTCCGTGCATCTTTTGATCAAGTTTATGATAGTTTCCATGGTTGCGTTCGAAACTTCAAACGGTTATGTTCAGATTCACATATTTTCCCTAATCGCTGTCAGTAAATGTAGGCAATGTTAATTTAAAGTTTACGCATGTCATATTTCCTTCACTTTAAATGGAACATATCCTGCCTATTCATAACATACCTTTTTTATGCAGTAAAAATGAGTGTTAAACTCCGTTCACTCTTCGCCCACTGGAAACACAGAATATTATTACTATTTTATAGTATTTGTCACTTAGCAGCCATTCTATAATGTTATTAACACAGACAAAAAATGACGTTTACTTCTCAGTTCACTTATCTCACTTCATTATTAATTAAACACTTTTATTATTTGTAATTACTATATAACATAACCTATATTGTTTTGACACTTGTATCCGTTTGAAGTTTCGAACGCAACCATGGAAACTATCATAAACTTGATCCGAAGATGCACGGACTTGACCGAATGGCCGATCTGAATGAAACTTTGAAGGCGCGAAATATGAAAATACTCCTGTATAATGGCTTCTCCTATGCTGTTGTGCAATTCGGGTAGCATTCAACTCGCCATGTATGTAAGCCCCAGCGTGTCCACCCTGTATATTATAACTTACCTTGTCCATTGCAGGATCACAACGATTAAATGTTTCGCGATGAACCAAATTCTCAAAACCTTTTTTTTGTGTAAATAATAATTAATCTATTTGAATCAAATATCACAATCCTTAATATCTAATGCAAACTGTGTGAATGTCAACTATGTAAGCATAGGCAACGGCCATTTTATCCCCGTGCCACATTAGCGCTATAAGAGGTGTGTTCAAAAAATGAGGTGACTTTATGGTTTTCTCAAAAAATATTAATTTATTCCTCAATATTTATGTTGTCCCCTTCAAAGTAATCCCCCTCAGATATAATACACTTGTGCCAACGCTTTTTCCAATCATCGAAGCACTTCTGATAATCATTTTGTGGTATAGCCTTGAGTTCTTTCAGCGATGCAGTTTTTATCTCCTCAATCGTTGTAAATCGATGTCCTTTCATGGGTCTCTTCAGTTTTGGGAAAAGAAAAAAGTCACTGGGGGCCAAATCCGGTGAATATGGAGGCTGAGGCATGACTGTCGTGCTGTTTTTGGTCAGAAAATCTTTCACAAGCAACGTTGAATGAGCAGGTGCATTATCGTGATGCAAAAGCCACGAATTGTTTTTCCAAAGTTCCGGACGTTTTTTGCGTATCACCTCTCGCAAATGGTGCATAACTTGAAGGTAATACACCTTATTGACCATACGACCTTGTGGTAAGAATTCCTAATGCACTACGCCACGGTAATCAAAGAAGACAGTGAGCAAAACCTTCACATTTGACCGAACTTGACGTACTTTTTTCGGTCTTGGAGACTCAAGATGCTTCCACTGAGACAATTGGGCTGTAGTTTCGACGTCATAACCATATACCCACGATTCATCCCTAGTTATAAACCTTTTGAGAAAATCAGGATCATTATTGACTTAATTCAACATCTCCTGAGCGATCGTCATGCGATGGATCTTTTGATCAAAATTAAGCAGTTTTGGATCAAATTTCGCTGACACACGTCTCATGCCCAAAACGTCCGAAAAGATAGCATGGCGAGGTTCGTCTTCGATATCCTCTCGGCCTTCTTGGAACAGCTTGTACCACTTATACACATTTTTCTTACTAAGAGTAGACTCACCGTATGCAACTGTCAACATTTCAAGAGTTTTAGAGCACTGGATTCCATTTTTCACACAAAATTTAATGCAAACTCTTTGCTCCATTTTTTTTGAAAGAAGAAAATCGCCGGCACACCAAACCCTTCTAACCTTTTACGCCTCTGCCATAAAAACAACTCGAGCTATATAGTCAAAATTGTGAACATATGATCGTGACGAGTGTACCAACACAACAAAACAAAAAATTTAAAACTTGAATGTACGTAGCCCGCGAAAATTGAAAAGTCACCTTACTTTTTGAACACACCTCATACGCTGGAACGGGAAGTCTTGTAACCATGCCCATACGACAAAAATTTGCTGATGCAATGAGGGGGGAGGTCTGCTATCTTTTTAAAAATGTTCATTTTTGTGGGATAAAAGTCGGGGAAACTGTGCCTGATTGACCACACGACGAAGTATCACATGCCCTTAAGATAAGAAAAAGTGATTTTGGCGAAAAAGAACCTTATAAATAATATAAGGCTTAATATTTGAATTTGTTAATAAGAGTGTTTAAAAACAACTATAGTTATGTTTTTTAACGGCCATCAATTATTTCAAGTTTGAAACTGTCTGAAAAAAAGTCTAGAAGTGGATTTTTTCTTTCCACCCTAGTTTCATGATGAGCATACTGAAATACCTTTCTGTTTAGAAAGCTTAAAAATTCCTAGTTCCAGTCAGGAGAAGCTTCTTACTACTCTCATACTGAAACATAAGAATCCGAGATAACAATTCTAGCGCATCGTGAGCGCATGGCACAAGCACGCCGTGCATATTTTCACGCACGACGTGCGTTCAGATCAGCACGCAGATGTATATGCGCCTTGTTGGAATTATATTACCAATGATATTTTCTGAAGATATTTTTTCCACTCATCAATATGTGCTTATTTTATAAACAAATTATATATACAAATGCACATTTTAGGCGTTTTTAAGCGAAAACAAATCGTTTTTTCTTCTAACCTTGCTGAAATTATATGGCCAATGAAAATATAATTTTAGCAAGGTCAGAAGAAAAAACGATTTCCTTTTGCTTTAAAACGCCCAAAATGTGCATTTGTTTATATAATTTGTTTATAAAATAAACAAATATTTATAGATGGCAAACATATAAAAAAAACATCACTAGCGACATAATTGCCACTAGGCCAGAAGAAAAAACAGTTTCTTTTCTCCTAAAAATAGTCAAAATGTGAATTTGTTTATAAATGAAACAAATATTAATAGGTTGCAACAAGTTCGAAAAAGAACCGTTTCTTTAAACCTAAAAACGGCCACATTGTGAATTTGTTTATAAAATAAACAAATAACATTTAATCTTAAATTTTCATATCCGCGTATCATCCTCACAATTAAAGCAAGCGATTTCAGAGCAGAAATATACTTTGAAGACGAATAGCCCCTAAAACACGAAGTAAAAGAAAATTTTTTTCGAGAAGATGAAGAATGAAATTTAAAAAATCGACATTTTTTCTGTCTGCATGAAAATAAAACTCAAATAAACAAAAAAATATAAATGTTACTTACACCATTTGCTGACAAATTTAGTCCTGAATTTAAAAAAATCTAAAATCGGTGCATAATTGCGTTCCAAATGTCATTTTGAGCCTCGTTTTCCAATTTCACCTCACTGCGCACCGTCTGAGAGTTTTTCGAAACAATATCGATTTGGGTATTTATATTGGAACATTCCATAGGGCAGGAGGATTTGAAAACATTAGTGACAGTATCTCGGTCGGTGTTGCAGAAGACATCGTTCTCGAATAAGGCAAGAGCTTATGCCAATGACCTACCTTACTGACATACCGGTTACCGACCGTAGATAATTGATATTTACTGTTTTACCGACTAAGGTGTTCCAGAACTGTCATAGGTATACTACTTGTTTACCAGTTACATAATTGGTGATCCGTTTTTGGACCCGAGCGTTGATGCGTATTACTTCGTGTTCCGCACTGAATGTCCACAAGACAGATTTGCTAACGAAATTTAAACCTGAATATATTTCTAAATAAAAAAATATATCATATTTCTTAATTTATTATAAATAAATAATAATAATATTGTGCAAAATATTTGTGATGAAATTAAAATATAACAAATCATATATTTTTATATGTAATAAATCTTTATTCCATAGTATATAATTTTACGCTGATTAGTGAACAATTTCAAATAATACTTTTCTTATAGTACCTTTTAAATACATTTTTATTAAAAGTATCTTTAATTCAATCTTAAGTTCATTGACATCATATTGAATCCCTTTTTCTCTCTTCTGAAATATGTGTGGCTTTAATGAGGCAGACTTAAATTGATCAAATGCTGTTTTTTTCATCGTTTAGTCAGACTAACTTTTTAAAATAAAGATTTGTCCTAAAACTTAGTATTTATGTTTATTTTTTTTAACCAAATATTTAAAATCATAAGCACTTGTATGCGTTACGAACTTTAACAAAAACTTATTAAACTTAAAAAAATGTTCCCCTTCGTAACTCTAATGATAAAAGAACATATAATAATAATAATTGTATAATTTTTTGCTTAAAATAACAAGAAATATGTTTAAAAAAATGAATTTTCACTATTTAGTTTAACTTACTAATCCACAAAATTCGGTTTTATAATTAATTCAATTTACGGTTAAAACAATAGTCATCCGCATTTTTAACCTTAGTCTGGAATAGGTTCATGGAAAAATAGTGAGCTCTTTTTTCTTACAGCTCATTCTTTATGGTAACCAAATGAAATTTATTTTTTAATAATATTACTTTAAGTGCGAAACTCTAATATGAACATAGCTTTATTCTTATACACTGGTGTCTTATTTTTGTTGCAACTAAAAACAACATCGAAGCAGTGTCATTTTGAGAATCGACGTTTTTTTCTAATGTTGTGGAGAAATATCGTTTGCATGTATTACTCTAAAATAATTTCTAAATGAGCGATGGGTGTCCAATAAGCTGTTATCGATCAAGTCTGGGGTCAATTCAAAATTTGCAAGTGTCGATTCAAGTTTAGGTGGCACGAAAAGTAATCTCTGTAGGAGGTAAAGACGTGTCCGTATAATGAGATTTATCGGGAATAGAAGATTTTCCGGAACGAGGAACAAAAGGAATGGATTCGCCATTAGGTAAGTATTCAAACTGTGAAGTTAACCCTGCAACCAAAAACAAAGGATCAGTTTGACACTGAGACCTTCCATTTAAATAAATGATGAAAAGGAATCAAAGTTTAGTATAATTGTATATCAAAACACGGAAAAAAGTTGAACGATTCGAGCTATACATGTTAAAATACTAAAATTTCCATAATAGTCTTCAATAAGCTTCAGTAGAAAAATTAGTATTTTGAATACGAAATGTTGTGGATCTGTATTTTAAAGATTAATCTTCTTAAAAAGTGATCTAGGGCTTACTAGTCTGTCTAGAAATATTTTCAATAAGCAAGAAAGTGAATATTATAATCTGTAAAACTTATTTGAGAAATTGACATTATAAATATGAACATGCCTGGAACCTGCGACCTATTATAGAAATTAAAACTAATGTCTCGATTTTTCGTTTGGTGCTGTTTCCTTATTTCTCCGAGTATGTCCGAGCCATCTCGAATTTGGCCGAACGCATTCGCGCAACTACACGAGTGTACGTGTACCTGCCGACGCTGGCAGTAGAGTTCTTTTATAATTAGGTAGTCATTTTTGTTCGTGCGTTAATTGTGCAATTAAAAAATTATTTTTTCAAAAGAAAAAAATTTCCGAAGAATATAAACAAAAAATATTTATTATCTAAAAACCTTTCAAACCCCTTAATTATTAGAAAAAATCAATTTCAAAATCGTAAAAAGGTACACTTTTTTTAATGATTTAAATTTTTCGTAAATTTTTTTAAAACATCTGCAAAATTACAAAAATTGCCTTCAAATATCACAGATTCTTTCATGAAAATTTTGGATATCTTTTGAAATCTTTTGAAATATCGTTGCAAAATTAATTTTTCAAAATAAAAAATGCTTTTTTAGTACTCCTAGGGCTCGTAAAAACTTGTTGTTACTATAATAAAACCTTTCACAATTCTTACAAGGATTCTAAATTTTTTGTTCCAATCCTGAAAAAATGTACATTTGAAAAAAATTATTTATAATCATTTCAAGATTTACATTTTATTATTTCACTTAAAAATCAAAGATTTTCAAAGTAAAAACAATTAAAATAGTAACATTCAAAGTTTTTACCTCTATGGAATTTTGACGAATCAAGGCTTTCTATTTAAAAATTTCCAGTTGTAAACATTTGATTTATAAATGCTCGTTTTATATATATGCACAGTCAAATATTGCTACTAATTAATTGATCGTTTTTTTTCTAATCAATTTATTTTTTATTTATATGGCTTAAACATGGAATATTTGAGACTGAAACTGTATTTGAATAAAATTTGAAATTGAATCGTTTGGACGCTTACATTTTTTGAACGGTTGCAGAGTCGTCTTGAAAAATTGATTATTGTTAACTTTATAATACTTAATGTATGGTTCGATTAAAAAAATATTAATTTATAATTAAAGATGATCAAGTAAAAACGAATTTATCAAAAAATTTCAATTTCAACCCCTTTTAATTTTTAATTGTAGGAATAGTGAGAAATGCATTTGAAAAAACTAAGCTTAAAGATGGAAAAGTTTGTAACAAAGAATTATAGGACTAAGGTAAATGCACTAGTAATCTTCACCTTGAGCCAAATTGGAAAATAAAAATGCTTATAACTGTATTTAAAACTCAATTTTTATCTTTACAAAGGGCTTAACCGGTTAAAGTAGATATAGAAAAACTTAATTTTTGTTACTTAATATGATATTAGATTGGAGTCAATTTTTATTCCCGATTAAAATTCAAATTATGCAAATGCCTTAGTTATCGCCAGGCACATAAACAAGTATTGAAATGAGAAAATTGTATAAATTTCATTACGGGATATTCAAACTTACCTAAAATGGCATGATTTAAAACTTTAAACTACATTTATGCAACCTTTCACATTGAACTAAATTGCCTGTAGATTAATATACCCTCTAGTATTCTTCTTGTAAAAAATAAAAAATTTTAACTATTAATTCAAAATCTTCATTTGAAGTTGGCGGGCGCGTTAATTCATATTTTTTCAATAGGAGTTGCATAGACCCTCCTCAGTAAGGTCACATTTTTCTGATAAGGGCTATCATATTTTACAATTAGTACACGGAAAGAAATTTCAGATAGCCACTTTACTACGAGCGAGCACGGAGAACCACCACAATCCTAGTGCAGCGGCATGCTTCGTTTGGGTGAATGGCGCGCTCGTTTTAGGAGAACAACTCAACCGAACTGGCGTAGACTCCTTTTTCGGAGTTGAAGGAGCGCTGTTGCACTAAAAAGGAAAACATAGACGCTACGCATACAATTGTACAATAGATCTTTGTGAAACTATTTTTTTAATTTTGATTTGATTTTCTCAAGCAACTATATTACTGCAATTATTCAAGCTAGGATCACAATAATCTTATTTTATATATACGGCATTTACAATCAGCACTTGGAAAAATAAGACTTTTGCTTCGAAAAAACTTTTAGGTTATCTCAAACAGTTGACCAAGCGTGCATAGAAAAAAGAAAGATTAGACACCTATTAAGGTGTCTCGGATGTATTCAAATCAGTTGTTTTAAAATAAAATGTCCGCTTTTAGATAAAAACAATAAAGTCATAAATAAAAATCACGAAGGAAATCGCACATACAAGAAAAATCGTTGCAGCATCGCCTGAGTGGTATTGCTGTTCTCTCCGCCAGAGGGAGAGACGTTGAACGCACACGTTGGGGTAGCAGCCTTGCCACGCTGGGGCAGTCAGGCTGTGATCACTAATATAGGCAACCGGGAAGACACATATTCTGATCCTGTTTTGCCTGGCTCTTTAGATAACTCTGTAGGTCTTTCCCCCGCTACACGTTCGTCAGGGGCCAAACTTTGATCTATCTCTCTAACTCCTTAGTTGTTTTCCGGTTCCAGCCCCCACTTTCTCCCGACTTGCAACCCTCCCTTATTAACTTGAGTTTGGTGGGACGAAATTTATAACTACAATCTCCACCATATGACGAATTTCTACTAAACTAAGACATGATTTCGACTCGCAAAATAAATGTATAGCATAAAGGTGGTGGTTGGGCGTATAATATAAACAATGAATAATACAAATAATAAAATAGCCTTGGAAAGAACTGGAACTTTAATTGACAAAAGGTATGCACACGGTAAATGCGAAGGTGTAGTTTCAGGCAACGAATGGAGACTGGGTGTTTGAAATGTAAGGAAACTAGATATTTTATGTGTGCCTGAAACAAAGAAAAAGGAATCCGAAATAGGTCTGATTTTAAATGAAAGAGCGAAGCAGCATCTCGGAGAACATGATTTTGTATCTCCCAGACTGCTTTGGGCGATCGTGGTGAAAGAATAATTCTGTTAGGAGATCCAAAGAACAAACTATAACGGAGATAAATTAGTTGGCTTATGCTTAGAAAGGGGTCTGTTTATTACAAATACTCAGTTTACGTATAAAATGATCCACATGTACACCTGGTCTAAAGGAAATAACCACAGTATAATTGACTTTGTTGTTGCGGATGAAAGACTAAGAGAGTTAGTCAAAGATACAAGGGTCATGAGGGGTTCTGAATATAACACTGATCATTACCTTCTGATCTCCAGAATTAACTTCGGTCGGGGATGGAGAAAATAAAGAACAAAGAAAACAAAACAATGGCGAATAAAGTTAAGAATCTACAGAAACCGGAGGTTCTAATAGATTTCCGAAATAAAATAATCGAAAGCATAGATAGGGCAACATGGGAGGAGCTTATATAAAAAAAGATATAGAGGCCTCCTGGAGAATGTTCCGGGATTTCATTGTTAGGTGTGCGATTAAAGTGTGTGGTACCGCGGTTGTAGGAAGAATTCTGGTGATGCGTGATGGAATGATGAAATTCAGGCTGCCCAAAAAGCAAAGAAAGAAGCGTACAATAGAACTTTGAACATCGCAGGTCTTAGTAATGAGGAAAGAAATAGACGTATAAATGATTATAGACACAAAAAGAGAGTACTCAAGCGATTAATTAAGGAAAGTAAAGATAAAATTAGAGCAGAAGAAGAGAGGAAAAGACAAAACGACTTTGAAGGAAGCAAGAAACTTCTGTATAAAAAAATGAAGGGAAATAAAAGTACAGAATTGGTCAACAAAAGAAATAGTAATGGGGAAGTGCTATATGATGCAGACGGGATACTAGAGGCTTTCAGAGACTATTTTAGGGGACAGTTCGGAGATGAAGCTATTGGACACCACAATTGCAATGTTGAACATGATGCGTTAGACTACTTAATTGAGAAAGTCTGCGTCACTGAGGTCAGGGATACAATTAAGGTGGCTTGGGCGCTTTTTAAAAAAATCACAGGCAGTTCTGAAAATTTGATATTATCGAAAGAAAATATACTAGATCACTTTGCAAAAATGAAAT
>NC_046662.1:12508228-12512807 GCF_010883055.1 Belonocnema kinseyi | reverse complement strand
TTTTCAAATTCAGAAGAGGAGAAATGGGTTGCGCGCGCAACCCAGGCATTTATATCGTCTCCTACCATATTCACACGGACATAGACGTGTCATAGTGTTGGATCACGTCTCGTTTCAGATCTGGGATCACTGGCCAGTTATCTCCTAGCACTTGGAGTGTCAGGACAGGCTGACCCAGATGTTTCTTTAGCAAGAAGTGGTGTGTTTCGGTGGCACCAGGCCTTTTTGGAGGGCCGGGAAGAGGTCGCTGATGAAGGCAGTGCTGGAAGACCTTCGACTTCGACAAACACCGACAATGTGACTCGTGTGCGCAAAGTTTTGAACTCAGACCGTCGACTGAGTATTCTTTTAATTGCCCAGATGTTAATTTTATCAAAATCGAAGAGTCAATCGGGTCCGACAAGACATCGCAGCTGACTGGAAGTTGCACCCCGACAACGCCCCGGCTCACACCGCCTTTCTTGTGAACAGCTACCTGACCAAGGCCGGCATCCCAACGCTTCCGCAGCCGCCCTACAGCCCAGATGTGGCCCCCCAGACTTTTTTTTGTTTCCCCGCCTGAAAAGGCCGATGAAAGACAAGAATTTTGAGACGACAGAGGGGATCCAAGCAGCATGCACCGCGGCTCTCAAGGCTATTTCGGAGAATGGCTTTCGTGACGCCTTCAATGCTTGGAAATCGCGTGGTCAGCGCTGCATCGACGCAGAAGGAGCCTATTTTGAAAGATATTAGGTCCTAGATCAGAGCTGCCAGATCGAGCCTGAAATTTACCCCCACCATACCTACCGTTTGGGAGCCGCAAAACAGAAGGTGCAAGACTACCACTGTGAGTTCGTGTGTAAGCCGAAAATGCACGATTCGACTTTGGTTCTCTGCTGTAAGATGATTGCCGATCTGAAAGCTTCGGAAGACTTCGGTGGTCTTCTACTTATATCTCCATCCCCATTTGAAAGAAATGGAAGAAATTGGCGAATTTAATGTTTCGCGTGATTCTTCATCCCATGCAAAATTCGCTTTTGGGGTTATTTTTTTCAGGTATATATAGTATGAATATTATTACTATTATATATATTATTAATGTTAATATTATAATTATAAAATATATCATTAATTTTAATTAATAGTTGACTAACTTTTTATAGAAATAGTCAAACTTTCAACTAAAACAATTAGTTTTCTGGACAAAAAAATTTGTTAAATTTGTTTTAAACAAAATTTTTCAACAAAAAGTGAAATTTTTCATCCAAAAAGCTGAATTGTATACTAAAAAAGGAATTTTTAATAAAATACATGAACTTTGTACAAAAGAAATTTATTTTCCACCAAATCTAATTTTATATGAAAAACTTAATGCTTAATCACAGTTAAATTTTCGACAAAAAAGATTAATTTTCTTGTAATTAAAAGAAATTAATTTTTAAACAAAAACAAAAATCCTACAAAACAGTTAAATTTTCAGAAAAGAAACTTTTTCAACTAAATTGATAAATCATCAACCAAAAAAAAACTAAATTTTTAACAAAGCAGTTCCACTTTCAATCAGAAAAATTGAAAAAATAGTTGAAATTCTTTGAGATTGCTTTAAATGATTGAAATTAATTGAAAATTTCTTGAAATGTTTTAAAACTTCCTAAAATATTTAAAATCCCTTAAAATCTCTTTAAATTTTGCAAAGCTCTTGAAAATTCCTTGCAACTTTAAAAATACCCTAAAATATTTTTAATCCTTTAAAATCACATGCTAAATTATTTAAATTAATTGACAATTCCTTGGAATCTAGTAAAATATTTTAAGATGTATCAAATCCTTTAAAATCTCATATTAAATTACTGTAATCAATTGAAAATTCCTTGCAATCTATTAAAATATCCTAAAATATATTAAATCTCATATTAGATCACCGTAATCAATTGAAAATTCTTTGGAACATTTAAAATACTCTCAAATATTGCAATACCTTCAAAATATTTTGAGATACCTTGACCTTTTTTTGAAAGATTTTTAAGCTACTTCTTTAAAATTCTTTGAAATTCCTTAAAATTGGAATTTAAAAAAATAAGCCTTCTAAAATTTTGTTAATTCTTAAAAATTCATGTAAATTTTAAAAATAAATTAAAAATTCATTGACATCTTTTAAAACACCCTCAAATATTTAAAATCCATTACAAATCTTTTGAAATCTCTAGAAATTTTGTAAATCTTCAGATTGAAATTTAAAAAAGAGAAAAGTTTCAAAACCTTAAATATTCAAATGTTTATAGATTAGAGTTTTGAAAATAGAATCAATAAAAATCCAAAGCTTTTGAAATTTAATTTTTAAAAATTTTCAACTATTCAATAAGAATAATTTTCAACTCGATTGGATTCAAGTCTTCAAATTTGGAATTTTACACTTGAAATTTTTTTTATAAACAATTAGAAATCATAAATAAATTAGAAGCGTTCGAAATTTAAAATTATGTTAAAAAAAGTATATCAATTTATAATTATATGCAATAATGTAATGTTTAAATTCCTGACCACAGAAATTTTAAATTTCTGACATTTTATGATCAGAATATTGTAAAGCCCAAAGTTTCTAAAGCATGAAGTTTTATAAATTTCAATCTGAAGTTTTAAAAAATTTCAAGAGATCTTAAAGGATCTGTAAGGATTTTAAATACTTGAGGAAGTTTTAAACCATGCCAAGGAATTTTTAATTGATTACAATTATTTAATATGAGATCTTAAAGGATTTTATCTATTTTAGGATATTTTAATAGATTTTAAGTAATTTTACAATAATTTTAATAATTTAGTATTAGATTTTAAAGGCTTTTAAATATTTGAGGAAGTTTTAAAAGGCGCCAAGGAATTTTCAATTGATTACAGTAATTTCATATGAGATTTTAAAGGATTTGATATATTTTAGGATATTGTAATAGATTTCAGGAATTTTAAAATGATTTTAATAATTTAGCATGAACTTTTAAAGGATTTGAAATATTTCATGGGTTTTTTTAAATTTCAAGAAATTTTCAAGACCTTTAAAAAATTTCAAGGGATTTCAAATGATTTGTAAGGATTTTAAATATTTGAGGAAGTTTTAAAAGACGCCAAGGAATTTTCAATTGATAACAATAATATAATATGAGATTTTAAAGATTTGATATATTTTAGGATATTTGAATAGATTTCAATGAATTTTCAATTGATTTCAATTATTTAGAATGATATTTTAAAGGATTTTAGATACTTTTGAGTATTTTTAAATATGCAATGAATTTTCAAGAGCTTTGCAAAATTTCAAGAGATTTCAAATGATTTGTAAGGATTTTAAATATTTGAAGAAGTTTTATAAGACGCCAAGGAATTTTCAATTGATTACAGTAATTTAATATGAGATTTTAAAGGATTTGGTATATTTTAATGTATTTTTAAATATGCAATGAGTTTTCAAGAGCTTTGAAAAATTTCAACAGATTTTAAAAAATTTCAACTTTTTTACGATATTTTAAAACATTCCAAGAAAGTTTCAATTAATTTCAACAATTTAAAACCAAAAATAATTGTTTTAGTTGACAGTTTAACTATTTATATTAAAAGTCAGTCAACTATTAATTAAAATTAATGTTATATATTATAATTATGATATTATCATTCATAATCTACAAAATAGTAATAATATTCATACTTAATATACACCTGAAAAACATAACCTTAAAATCGATTTATGCAATTTATATCGATTTATAACAAACGGTAGGTATGGTGGGGGGTAAATTTCAGACTCGATCTGACAGCTCTGTCCTAGATACGGCATGAGATTAGTTGCACCACATACCGGTAGTTAGCGCGGCAAGTAAGTTTGTGGTCTTGCATATATATATCAAAGATATTATAAACGTAGATGCGGTGCGGGCTTAGTTGCCCGCCATAAATATAGACGGCGCGTCCGGCGAAAAAAGTCACTTCCCTTCTATCCACCGCTCCCCGTAGAAAGCACACATCGATATAGTTTGCCAAGAGCCACTTGGAGCGCTGTAAGCAACTCTCGGCACACCTTCGATGCGCACTGATGGTAAACTTAGCTTGGGCAAAAACCATTTGGATTGAAAGTAAATTGCCAATTAAAACATTTTTACATTTATAACTTTGCAAAACTTGGTTGTTTTAATAAATAACACAAATATAAGTCGATGAGTAATTTATATTACGGTTTCATATATATTCTACTAATTCTAAAATTATTAATTATAATTTTCATTCTATATATTATATATATATACATATATATTCTTTTGTATATTGGTACGATAATCGCTTTTTACCAATCGTCTGGGACGTCTCTCATCTCAAAACATAAATTTATCAATTCGTACAGTTTATTTGGTATGTACTCGCCAACGTGTTTAAGCATTTCAGCGTTAATACAGTCTACCCCGGTAGCCTTACAGTTTTATGTACTTAGGTGGCTTAGGCGTTTGGTGCCGTACAGTGTGGGGGGCACTGTGGGGGCTATCTATCATGCGATCAGTCTTTATTTGAATTTTATTGATATACGCATATTATAATGTCATCTTAATAAAAAAGTAGAAAA
>NC_046662.1:12506106-12508128 GCF_010883055.1 Belonocnema kinseyi | reverse complement strand
TAGAAATTCAGCTTTTTTGTAGATAATACTCTTTTTGACTTTAAAATTTAAAAATTTATTAAAATTAAATTGACCTTTTTTAGTAGAAATTTAATCTTTTTGTTTGAAAATGTATCATTTTTGCTCAAAAATGCAATTGTTTGGTTAAAATATGGACGGTACATCTTCTTGCGTTTAAAAGTCGATTATTTCACTAAGAGTTGAAATACTTTGTAAAAAAAATACGTTTTTTTTTAACAAGGTTTTATCATTATGGTTGAAAATTTAACTATTTGGTTGAAAGTTTAACTCTTTGATTGAAAACTCATATTTTTTGTTTAAGAAATTCAACTTTTTGTAGATAATTCGTCTTTTTGACTTTAAAATTAAACAATTTCGTTGAAAATTCATTCATTTTGTTTAAAATTTGTCTTTTTTGGTAGATCATTAATTTTCTTGGTCGAAAATTCATCTGATTGGTTGACAATTCAACAACTTTGTTGAAAATAAATTTTTCCGTTAAAAATGCTTTATCTTTATCTGAAAATGTAACTATTATAGGATTGATTAAAAATTAATCGTATATATTGGTTAAGTTTGAAAATCGATTTTTTATTTAACATTAATCTTCTTCTTCTGAATTGTTAAATTTGTAATGAGCTAAATTTTAAGTTAAACGCTACAATTTTAATTTAAAAAAAGATTCAGAATTAATTTAAAACTTGAAATTATTTCAAATAATTTGAAACACGATTTAGACTTTTGCAGATTAAAAAAAAAGCTTTTTGAAAATTGTACAGTATTTTAAAAAAATGACAAAAATTGTTGTGATTGCTAAGAACATTGAAATGATGTTTTATTTTGGCAAATAAATTTTAAGTGATTATTTGAAAACATTTTAAAAATTAAAAAAAAAGTATCCGGAAGATTTTAAGGAAATTTTTTTATTTTGCAGCTTTTTTAATTTTAGGAAAAAAATCTAATTAACAAAATATATCAATTTTCAACCCAAAAGTTTAATTTTTAACAAATTAAATTAATTTTGTATCAAATAATTGGTGTTTTAACTAATACAATTTTTTTACAAAGTAATTCAACTCTTAGTGAAATAATCGACTTTTAAGCCCAAGAAGATGTACAGTTCATATTTCAACCAAACAATTGCATTTTTGACCAAAAATGATACATTTTCAACCAAAAAGATTAAATTTCTACCAAGCAAGGTCAATTTCCAACAAAATATATGAACTTTCAACAAAATTATTTAATTTTAAAGTCAAAAAGATTATCATCTACAAAAAGCTGAATTTTTAACCCAAAAATATGATTTTTCAACCAAAATTTTTTTAAATACTGTACAATTTTCAAAAAGCTTTTTTTTTAATCTGCAAAAGTCTAAATCGTGTTTCAAATTATTTGAATTAATTTCAAGTTTTAAATTAATTCTGAATCTTTTTTAAAATTAAAATTGTAGCGGTTAAAATTAAAATTTAGCTCATTACAAATTTAACAATTCAGAGGCTTTCTATTTCGAACCATTCTGTTCAAATTTGTATATTTTTTAACAGTCGTTCGTAATGGATTATTTTAAATGAACGGTCAAATATTGCTGATAATTAACGAAATTTCCTTTTTTAAATTAAAAAGTTTCAAATTGAATGGGTTTGAAATAAAAATTTTTATACTGAAATAATATTTTAAGTCATAATCGAAACAAATAAATTAATTTTCTAACAAATAATTGGTGTTTTAACTAATACAATTTACAGGATAAAGTTTAACCAAAAATGGAATAGTTCAATTTCCAGATAAAAGCTGTGATAAAAAATTGAATTGAACAAGGGAAAAAAACAAATTTTCAATAAAATTGTTAAATTTTCGAGGGAACAGGTGAATTTTTGACCAAGAAGATTAATGTTCTATAAAAAAAACGATTTTTTTAGTCAAAAAGAGTATTATCTACAAAAAAGCTGAATTTCTAACCTAATTTAAAGGCAAATAGTTGAATTTTCAAATATAATTATGAATCCTTAATAAGAAAAA
>NC_046662.1:12488974-12506006 GCF_010883055.1 Belonocnema kinseyi | reverse complement strand
CGTGCACCTTCGAGTTTTCAAATTCAGAAGAGGAGAAATGGGTTGCGCGCGCAACCCAGGAATTTATATCGTCTCCTACCATATTCACACGGACATAGACGTATCATAGTATTGGACCACGTCTCGTTTCAGATCTGGGATCACTGGTGCCTGCACGCTCCGAAGTACAGTCGCGGCGAAAGAAAATCTTTCCTATTACTTTCCGGACAAAGCCTGTATACCTCTCTTTATGTTAATCTACGCCCATTCATAAAATAGTTTCTTGCTGCCTCCTAAATCGTTTTGCATTTTCTTCTTTTTTGAGTTTAGCCTTACTTTCCTGGAATAGCAGTTTTTCTTTCCTCTTTTTGTGTCTGTAATCATTTTCAAGATTATTTCTCTCCGCATCGCTAAGGCTTGTGATGTTCAATTTTCTGCAATATACATGCGTCTTTTCGTGGACGGCTACGCGTATTTCTCCCACGCATCACCAGGCATTCATCCTTCAATCGAATTACCACACACTTCTGTCGCACTCATAACAATGACATCACGGAGTTTAGTCGATGCGCTCTCTATACCTTTATTGTTCAGTAACACTATCCACGTTGCCTTATCACGTTCGTCTATCATAATCTGAAAGTCTATTCGCATTTCTGGGTTTTGCAGATTCTTATTTTAGAATAAAGAGTAAATATATCTGATTAATTTTCAAATATAATTTGCACAATAAAAATATACTTTAAAGTTTAAGCCATTTTATAACAAAAGTTATTCTACTTAAGGGATTCCCAATCCATATTAAAAATATTTCTTTCTGAACTGTTAGTCAACTTGAATTATTTTCAAATTAGAGAAGTTTATAACTTTCGTTAAATTTAAACTGCAAAAACATTCATTTTGACACCATAAAACTTTAGATTACTCAACAATTAAGGCTTTAAATTTAAGACTGTGTTATTTAAATATGAAATTATTATTTCACTCTTTGCGAAAAGATTCTTTAAAAACCATTAAATTATTAGAAAATCCCCTGAAATTTTATCAAATTCCCTGAAATCCTGTAAAATTTATTTTAAAACCTTCAGAGATTTTAAAATCGCATAAAATAATTTAAATTTTCAGAAAACTTTTTTATTTTTTTAACTTTTTCAAGGAGCCTATGAATCACATTAAATTATTTAAATCAATTAACAAATTTTTTATTATCTTTTAAAATACCCTAAAATATTTCAAATCCTCTAAAATCATTTGCAATATGCATTAGAATTTTCTAAAATACCCTTGAATATTCAAAATCCTTTGAAACCACTAAAAATTATTACAAAGAATTAAAAATACTTTAAGATATTTCAAATCCTTTGAAATATTTTGAAATTCTTTGAAATTCTTGAGGCTCTTTAAAATCTAATAGAATTTTTAAGAACAGCCTAAAAAATTTCCAATACTTTGAAATTCCTGCTAATTATTTAACGTGATAAAAAATTCATTAGAATATTTTCAAAATTCCTCAAATATTTCAAATCCTTGGAAATCTTTTCAAATAAATTAACACTTTCTGAATTTCTTGAAAATTCCTTGGAATCTTTTAAATACTCTAAAACATTTAAAATTCTCTAAAATCAAATCAACCACTGTAATCAATTGAAAATTTTTTACAATCTTTAAAAATACCCTACAATATTTCAAGCCATTTGAATTCTCTTAAAATCTCTACATTTAGAAATTATTATAATTTATTATTTATATATTATTTATATATTTATTATTATTTATATTTATTTTTATTATAATTATTATATTTCCCACCTAAAATATTGTTGCAAGGGAATGAAAATCAATAGTGAGTTTCAAAAAATTGAGGTAGGAGCTTTTCGAAAGTTTATCTTAAATAATAAACTATTCGCTCATTTGTTGTAAATAAATAATAATCTTTTCCAATATATTTGTGATAAAATGAAAATATAGTAAGTCATATATATTCGTATTAGACAAATTTTTATTACCATAGCATATAAATTGACACTGATTATTAAACAATGTTTAATAACAGTTTTCTTATACTACCTATTTAATTATTTTTTCTAAAAAATGTCTGTAATTAAATTTAAAGTTCATTGATATCGTCTTGAATTGTCCCTTTTTAGCTATTCTCAAATATGTGTAGTTTTAATGAAACAGTATTATTTTAATAAAAGTTTGATATTAGTATCGTTTAGTCACATTTGCTTCTTAAAATAAATATTTCTTTTAAAAAGCATAATTTATTCTTATTTTATTTTAAAATTAACACAGAAAAAACAGAAGATGAACTCTACATCGACTTCCGGTGAAATATTCTCTACAGCAAAAATTAACTTTACAGGATAAACTTTAACCAAATATCGCTTAAACTTTCTTTTATTTATCCATGGCAACACATCTGTTTTGAAAAAACGCCAAGTTTTCTGAATAAAACTTTATCCATTTAAAAAATTTCCTGCAACAAATTTGATCACTACTTTATTTTGTAGAAAATTTCACTACGTGAAAACAATTGTTTGTTACAAATTTTTATCATAAGTTACCAAATATCAATAAACTGTTCTCTAAATTAGGAACTAGGCCATATTCATTCACATTTGGAACACGGGTTCGGAATAAATTGTGTTTTCAGAATGTTGTGAAGGAATTTCATTGACATTTATAATTCTAAAATTCTTTTTGATTGAGCTATGAGTGCCTAACGGAGTATCATCGACTAATTCTGGGGTCAATTCAAACACCATACCGCTTTGCATGTTAATACCCACTCGTATTCCATTGTGATTAAATATTCCATTGAGATATGTGTTTCTTTCTATTATTGCAACAGCTTCACCAGCAGATGTTGTTAAAACTTTTTGTTCATCGTTTGGCATGTACCTAAAGCAATTACGTCCTATTGCGCGCATTGCAAGTCGGTTGTTGGCAGGAAAAGTGTATCTTCGAATTTCAAATCGCCGGAATGAATTAGTGTTAGGAATAAGTCGAAGAAGTCCTTGGTCTGCAAGTGTTGATTTTATTTTTAATGAATTGCGTGAGGTAGAACGC
Source organism: Belonocnema kinseyi (assembly GCF_010883055.1). Taxonomy (NCBI): domain Eukaryota; kingdom Metazoa; phylum Arthropoda; class Insecta; order Hymenoptera; family Cynipidae; genus Belonocnema; species Belonocnema kinseyi. The sequence goes on along the minus strand of NC_046662.1, from coordinate 12,502,955 downwards.
CTGATAGTAGATCTAGACCTGGTACGAAGAGTAGTCTCTCCAGGAAGGGAAGATCTCACCGGAGAATTAGGTCTGTCGAGAATGGAAGATGTACCGAACCGAGGAACTCCAGAAATTGGGTCGCCATTAGGTAAGAATTCAAACTGTGAACTTAACTCTGGAATAAAAAAAAAGAATTATATTTTTCGTAAAGTAAAAATCCTTAGAAACTTCTGACAGTGAAAACCCAAGCTCTTTTATCTTAAAAATATATAGAAACTCTCAGAAAAATTTTTTTCGAATCAAATAAATTAAAGCGCTTGATTGAAACGAATATTTTGTTGAGTGGGAATTTTAAGAATATAATTTTTTGTTACTAAACAAAAACATTAAAAAGTTAAATATTTTAGGTAATATATTTGAATGGCCTTCGGAATTCTGTTTTGTAGGCGCACGCGGCCTTTTTGGAATAATCTTTAGCCAAAATTTGGAGCTGTTCAATTTCTTAGACCCTCTGAAAATGTGACATCTTCAAGTTTTACATCTGTTCAGAATACTTTCGGATCAGTTTTTCTCCCAATTTCAGACTTTTTTGGATTTAAAGAGTAGGTCTTTACAAGGACGAAACGCTCATTGGAGAGTGTCTTATCTTTGTACACGAGACCCGCGGTTAAGGAACCCGCGATTTAAGAATTCCGCGAACTGCTAGTCCACGCTGTTTCTCAGCTTGCGGAGTCAAGAGAAGGTTGTCAAGCATGCCGCACCGCCAGTAGTGGAGCGATCAAAGCCGGCAGTACAATCACCGGATAAGCGCGTCAGTTGTCAGCACATGTGTTGTATACACAGGTCCAAGGGCTGTTGTCGTGGGGGAAATTCCTTTAAGTAAGCCAAAAAGTTTCACGACGTTGAAGTTTGACACAGATATGGATTTCAAAGTTGTGTAATTAATATAAAAAAAACTAAGAGTCACATCGAAAAAGTAAAAACACCTCTTATTTCGTCTCGGAAAAATCTCGATGTGCATTTTTTGTTTTTTTGTTTAAACAATTTTTTAAACAATTACGCTATTTGTTATTTTTCTGCAATTGTTATAAACAAAGTATGCATCGGATCGAGAAACAAAGTACACCGTAGCATTCCTCTCGAAAAAATCTAGATGTGCATTTTCTTGTTTTTTCGTAAACCCATTTTTTAAACAATTAGAACATTTGTTGTTCAGCGCTGTGTTGCTGCGTGCCTGTAGATATGGATTTCAAAGTTGTGTAATTAATATAAAAAAAACTAAGAGTCACATCGAAAAAGTAAAAACACCTCTTATTTCGTCTCGGAAAAATCTCGATGTGCATTTTTTGTTTTTTTGTTTAAACAATTTTTTAAACATTTACGCTATTTGTTATTTTTCTGCAATTGTTATAAACAAAGTATGCATCGGATCGAGAAATAAAGTGCACCAATGCATTCCTCTCGAAAAAATCTAGATGTGCATTTTTTTGTTTTTTCGTAAACGCATTTTTTTTTAAATTAGAGCATTTGTTGTTCAGCGCTGTGTTGCTCCGTGCCTGTAGATATGGATTTCAAAGTTGTGTAATTAATATAAAACAAAAAACAAAAAATGCACATCGAGATTTTTCCGAGACGAATCGAGAGGTGTTTTTACTTTTTCGATGTGACTCTTAGTTTTTTTTTATATTAATTACACAACTTTGAAATCCATATCTGTGGCAAACTTCAACGTCGTAAAGTTTCGCCATCCTGCCACTGCGCAGCATGGCGCACTAGACGAGCATTAAAGAATTTAAAAACGTAAGCACGTTTTCTAGCTTTAAAGTCAGAGTGATACTGACACAACCAAAATATTGATGCAGTCCACTGCAAATGTGCAATCTCTAAGAAAATGTCGTTTGCGATATAACGACATAAATATAGAATTTCTCCAGTATTTACAAAAATATTTTTACGTTTTATTCAATCTAGAACTTTTTATCAAACATAGTTATAAATATTAACAAACCTCGTTGCATTATTTTAATTGTTTCATATTTTCGAAAGTCCACTTCATTAAATTTATTTCTAATCTTATAATGTTTAAACTTTACTATACGATTATTACTTTGACTATGTTTAAAAAATGCTTCCATATTATTTAAATTATTAAACAAATGTTGAAAACTTTGATTTTATCACAACCAAATTTTAAATTAAGCCGCCACTACTCTACTATTAAACGCCCTTGTGGTAATTTTTTGAATTAACCGCAAGCTTCTACAAGAGAAGCAGTTAGCTCGCGAAGCTGATTGGAACCATAAGGTTAAAAATTATGAATACGAGAACAAAAAATCGTCAAAAACAAGTAATACTATAGTTTTGGAGGCTGCTCTGATAGAATCAGGCTCTACCAACTCTTATGGGCGATCTTGCAGAAGCATAGAAACTAAAAAAAGCTGTGTCACCGCTTGGTGGCGCTGTATGTCTGTCCCTCCCCACACTTGACGTCTCTCGTCATGGTTGCGTTAGTTTCCCTTCCTCTGTCGTAAACAAACTTTTTAAATCTTCTTTTTGTTGCTTCGTTTAATTTCTTGTGAAATTATACTTCATGAAGAAACCAATGCGAAAATCAAACAAAAATATATATGAAGAATAGTTCTTTGGACTTCATGGATATTTTTATTTGATTTTTACATTGTCTTCTTTGCTTTGATTTAATTTTATTTAATTTTAAATTTAATTATCTAGTAGTCATCTGGATATTATCTAGATGCCATCTTTTATCTCATCCTAATGTTCTGTTTCACCGTCTGATGGCGTCCTTGCTTCTTCATATTTTACCATTGAGTTGGTAGAGCCTGGATAGAATGCTTCTTGGTTAACAAGGGGGAGAGACAGAGACCGAAAAACGTTTAAACTAAGAAAGCTCGAAAAACATTATTTTTACGTGTAACGGATTTTTTAACATTGTAGTTTTTCTTCAAGTTTAAATGATTATTTTTATTAGGTAACAAATTGGAAAAATTAAGCACATATTTTTCAATACGGAGAAAAATCAAACAGAAATGGTTGACGCGGCCCTGATTCTTTAAGTGTGGATTCCCCCGATTTAGGATCAAGGCTATTTACAGGCAAAGATCAAAACTATACTCGATTGCGAATATAAGGCGCACATCAGAAAAATGTTCGCTTTCATTATAACTAAAAGTACTTTCTGGTTTTGAAATACGCACGAATTTCGTATCAATAGGAAATCTGTTTGAATCCCATTTTTTATAACATGCATTACTGGATTCTCTCGGGATAAATTCAGTCAAATTAAGTTTGGGATAAAGTAGCAATTGGGACAGAATGCAGATTAAATCAAATAAATTCTCATTTGCATCTAGGTTGAAAAAATATACATAAAATTATAGATATATTAAAATATAATATTCACCAAAGAAATTGAGGACGACTGCCAATGATAAGATAAAAGTGTGGACGATCCTCATCTTTTCTAGTTACACAACCCACTGGTTAATTTATTAACGAAGAATTTTGTTAACAATGTAACTAATGAACATTCAAGTGCTTTGTATTATATAAGACATACATCCAATATACGCAATCTTATCTCACGAATTAGATGAAACACTGAATAATGTATTAATAAAAAATGTTATACAAAATAATCATTTTCAAATATTGCGTTCAACTTATTACCCAATCTCGTACATTATTCTGAAAATAGTCATTCATCAAAAAAATAAACATTTGGCCTTTATAAATAAAAGTCCTAAATGAAGATGTGAAAACCATTCTTTTTTAATGAAGATAAGGATTGTTTGTGTACGTTCAAAATATTATCAATATTATTATTTCAATTAGATAATAACGTCGCAGCGCGTTTATCTGACTATGTATACAGAAAAATTTCCTCCATAAATTGAAAAATTCTCGCGCTATTCATTTTTAAAATGTTCCTACTTAATTTAAATAATTTCAATAAAAAAATCACTCATCTACACTTACGGAATACATATTTTGCACTGTTTAGTTTATACTAAATAATTTCCCAGTGGGCACACAATTTGGCGTTGTCTTTACGACATCGTTACGACACCTTTACGATAACTTCACGACATCTTATGTCCATGTCGTTAGGGTTTCTTTACGATACCGTTAAGACATCGTCAAATCATACGACGCCTTTACGATATCGTAAAGACCCCCTAACGAAATGGACATAGGATGTCGTGAAGTTATCGTAACTATGTCGTAAAGACAATGCCAAATTTTGTGCCCACTGGGTTTTGTTTACTATTTTTGAAGTCTTCACCAGGGTCGACACAAAATTAAGAGTTAGTTCAATAAAAGTAAAGGACTGAACTTGGCTGAGGGTAGCGTCCCATGAGTACAAAATGCGTTGCGTTTTGCAACGTCGTAAAGATGTCGTAAAGATGTCGTAAAGACGTCGCCAAATTTTTTGCCCACTGGGTAGTGTCTAGAGAGTGTGTAGTTTGTGTACTGAACCTCATCATTTTCTGATGGCGTCGTTCCGCGGTCCGCGTGTTCATGCCCTTGTTTTGAATGAAGTCCGTATTTTAGTGAAAAATTGGTTCTTTTCAATCATTTTTGTTTGAAACGACAGATTTTCTTCCCTTTCTTTGATTTTTAAGGTTATAAGCTGTTTATTTCTTAAGCATATGAATATATTTCTGAAAGACTGTAAGAAAAATTTATACATTGATAAAAAATATCTTTTACGTACTATCCTATGTCATACAATAAAATTTACTTCAAAGAATACATATAACTTTCCTAAATCTTCAAACACTTTGACATTGGAAAATACTTCAGCTTTCGCATTTGTTTTGAATTTTCAAGCCAGCTATCCTTGCGTCACTTTCGTTTTACGCATTGTCAGTGCGTACAATTTTTTGCCATTGTCCCATGCATGCGTTTAAATGTAAATGACATCATGAACGAAATTCAGGAACAAATAGGAAGACGTATTTTTCATAAGAGCCGCCGAAAGAATCTTCAACATTGATGATAAAAGTACGCACGTCATCTGCGGTGAAACGCAAACATGGGACAATATGAAAACAATTTAACGCGCAGGTAATGCGTTTTTCTCCATCATCAACAAATATCTTTTTTTGTAAAATATTTGTATAAATGAATGTCGCTTTGAGTCATAAGACAGTCACTGTGCAAACCTTTTTTACAAAATCTTTTAGATTAAAATGACTAGCAAATATTTTCATTTTAATCCATTTTTTTGTGCCCAGGCATGCAAAATGACTGTTCCTGACGAATTTAACAGGACTTTGGGGAATACAATTATAATTTGTTATTTTAAAAGAACAACATAATACAAGTTCACTAAAAAGGTTAGGTGACACTTGGAACAATCGTAAACAAAACACGCAATGAAGATGCAGACCGCGGAACGACGCCATCAGAAAATGATTAGGGTCGGCACACAAACTGCAGACTCTCTACCCAATGGGCACAAAGTTTGGCGACGTATTTGCGACATTGTTACGATGTCTTTACGATAACTTTATGAAATCCTAGGTGCATGTAGTTAAGGTGTATTTCCGATATCGTAAATAAATCGTATGATCTGACTATGTGTTTACGATATCGCAAAGACACTGAAATTTGCATTTTGAAGCAAAAATCGTGAATTATTAAGAAAAAATTGGACCAATTTCAAGGATTTAAGGTTATGTATGGGGTTTCAATACTAAAATCAGACCCCTGGAACTCTGAGTTGAAAATGTACAATGTCTTAACAGTGGCCGTGTGGTGGCGCCAGCTATGCAGTTGGCGTATGATCGTTGCAAATGCATGACAAAATAATAACGTTGAATTTAATAACACATTAAAAGTAATTTACTGACAGTTTTAAATAATTTTTTTATGTTTCGAGTGATCTTTTCGTCATTTTCCATTTACTAAATGAAAGAAAACTGAAAAAACTGCTTTTAAATCAAATATCCGCAGTATTGAAATTTTGAACAAAAATCGTGAAATGCGTTTGTTTTGATTGTAAATCGGGATAAAATCGTTTTGTTGTTAAAGCTTTTCTCTTTTAAAAAATACTATTTTATTCTTAATATTAACTGTAAATAATGGACATTATTTAATATAATCCAAATCAACGTCTTTGTACTTAAGATAATAAAAAAATGATATCTTAATTTATTTTCAAGTTAAAAAAATTAACTAAAATTATAAATTGTAAAGAAGTTTAATTAATTTTAATGAATTCATTAAAAAAATTCTGTTCGGCATAACTCTTTTCATGAAATTTAGCTTAAGATGTAGGAGGAAAAGGGAATTTTCATTATATTTGTTTTTAAATTAAACATGAACTGAAGGATCTTATTCTAAATAAGGAATCGCAACAGAGGAACCAAGTTTTCGTAATAATTTATAAATTGCTATTGTATCCGCCTATTGTCGCCTATCAGTGCTTTTAGGTTTTGAATTATTGATCATAATTATTTTAATCGAATCTACAGAAAAGAATAATTAATCAAAGTTTATTTTCATTTTAAATGATTCAACTATGTCTTTTAAAGAAAAATTTAATGAAGATATAAATTATTTTACAGTTTTGGATGACTGTCATGTAATACATAGAATTAAGCTTATCGTGGGTGAAATTTTATAAATTTTTATAATTTTATAGTACCTTTTTAAAATTTTATAATTTTATTTATTCTTAATTTTGCAACCAAATGGACAATAAGACTTTGGGAAAATTAAAAACTATTCAGATTTTATTTTAAAAGGTTAATTATAAGTTTTAAATATTTTAAAATATGGCGAAAAAGAATCAGAAAGATTTTAAAAAGAATTTTTTGGATTACATTTTTTGTTTTTGTAGAAGTTCTAGTATTGGTTAAAATAATCGAAAATAATTCAAATCTTGAGAAAATTCCGAAAAATTCAAAACAAAATGTACATTTTTGATTATTTAGAAAAAAATGACAAGCCTTTTAAGAATTTTTAAAGGTTTTAGGAGAACAATAAAATTGTCTCACGATCCCTGGTAAAATTTTTAATGATTTCTTTATTTTGAAGAAGGGATTCTAAACGAAAATTGAATAAAAGTTACAAAACAAATTCTATTATGTTTGATAAATATTTTCAACTATTTAAACAATTCCAAGTTATTTTTAAACTTGTAAAAATTCAATTTTTTCAATGTAGATTGTTGAAGATTTTGAAACAGAAAGGTGGATTAAAATTACGAAAGGTTTCAAGAGAGTAAACATGTTTCCTCTAAATTCCCAGAAAAAAGTTAAATGATTTTTTATTGTGAAAAATGAACTTTAGGATAATGTCCTAATAGATTTCAAGGTATTTCCAAAAAAATTTCCAAAAATAGTCTCGGAGTCTTGAAGGCAAATTTTGTAGTCGTTAAAAAATGTTAAGAAAAATTCGAAAAATTTTAAAAGATATTTCGAACTTTCAGATATATTGAGAAGATTTAAAAAAAATGTTTAATTTAATAATTACAAAAAAAGGTTTTTAGAAAATCAAAAAATATTCTCTAGATTATTAGCAAAATTCAAAGTTATTTTCTGGAAGATTCCACTACATTTTTTTTTATTTTGCACAATTTAAAAAAAAAGGTAGTTTAAAACATTTTCAAGTTTTAAAAAATTAAGTAAAATTACACATAGTCAACAAAATTTAATTAATGTTAATGAATTCATTTAAAGAATTTGATTTTTTGTCATAACTATTTTCATGAAATTTAGCCTAAGGTTTAAGAGGGAAAGGAATTTTCATTATACTTGTTTTTAAATTAAACATGACTAAAGTTATTTCAAGCTAAAAAATAGACGTTGTTACCAATGATTTATAAAATCGAGGAAAATATTTTATTGTTAATTATAACTGGTTTTAGTAGTGAATATGAGATTAACTTTAAAAATGAATATTTTACAATTTTCATAGTTTATTTAACAATAGATTTTATCATTTAATGTTTCTGTCTCTCTCACTTTAGGTAAAAGTTGCAACTATTTTTCAATCATAATGTTCTAGGGCTTATTTAATTTCTGAAAAGATTCTCCGAAAATCTCATCGATACGTTTTTGGATGAAAAATTTTATTTACGGATTATAAAATCGTTATTTTTGTGAACAATAGTTTTTCATAAATAATTAAAAAATAAATAAAAACTACGAGTGAGATTAGCAGAAAATCTTTTAAGGAATAAAATAAGTGATACAGCATTAGAATTAACTTTTACCTACAAAGAAAAGTGAAAACATTAAACTCTAAATTGTTATTATCAAATAAAGAAAACACGAAATATTTTTTTCGAAAGTTCACCTCGAGTTGTTTTCCAAAATTAGTGATAATTCACATTAGCATATTTTCCTCCATTTAATAAATTATTTTTAATAAGATTCATTTTTTGAACTTGAAATAACATATGATAATAATAAATAAGGAAGCACATTGTGTTCATTAGAAAACATAATTTGTTTAAATTAATAAATAAAATAAATATTATGTTATATGTATATATTATATAATACGATAAAAAATATTATAAAATTTAGACTTTTTTCTTTTCGGATATTTAAAATTACACAAATAATGATATGTTTAATTTCATTGCGCGTGAATAATAATTTGTTGTGGTTGGTAGAAATGAATTAGAATTTACGTCTAAAAGCAGTGAATTTTACGATTTTCACTAATTATTTTTTATTTAGACGGTACTCGTAATAACAAATGTTATAGATTATTATCTTTTACCCAGAACTATCAGAAAATTATTTGTATTTGAAAAACATTTTTTTTTAACACTTTGGCCTTGCAATATTTGAATTCTAAGCCAACTGCATAACTGGCGCCGCCACACGGCCACCGCCACAGCCCTCCAGAAAAGTGGCATGGGGCTGACTAAAATTGATATTTTCAAGAAAATCGCGATGTGAAATGTTACACTTTTGACGAATATAAGGTAAGGTTTGGTTTTTCTTAACGGAAATATACATTTTGAGACAAAAATCATGAATTATTGATGAAAGGTAACAAATTATACAAAAATTAGGTTATGTTAGGGGTATCTTAACTAAAATTTGTATTTTAAAGAAAGAATAATAGAGTGTGAATGAAATGTAATAAATTTCAAGAAATGAAAGTTACATATGTTTGGGGTTTTATAACTAATGAATATTTATTAAACAATAAAAATCCTTGAAATACTCCAGTTATTGCTGGAACCTTGAAGTACTACAAGGAGACCGCACGCCATGTATTTCGACTGGCGTCAGTTCGCGATCGCCTGTCTTTGGAGTTTTATGCCTTCCCAGATTAGAGCGCCCCTTCAGTGAAAATATAAAATTAGAAATTGTCGTCGGCTACGGAGTATCGAGTGTGTTTATAGGTTAAGTTTGGTTATGTCAAGTGTCCGTTGGTGTCACGCACGCAGTGACAATGCTTGTATAATTTATATAATTATATGAATAATGCCATTAAAACAAGAGAAGGAATATAAACCCAATAGAATGCAAGTATGGATATTGAAGATTTTGCGTCTAATACCTCTCTCTTTCTATGCCCTGCTACCCGAATCACAGCCCTTACAAAAACAACGCGACATTATTTTATCACTTATTATGTAGGTTTTTAGCACTTACACTTTGCACAACAATTTTTTTCCACTAAACACAAACATTTGCAATTGCACAACGTCATTAATAGCTTATGTTTATACCGATTTAAAATTTACATCACATGTTCTCGTAGTTCCTAGAGATTCCGCACGTAGCGCTATCATCTGGGAAGACATGAACATTTGAGGACAGTCGATCGCGATTGTGGGCTTTTTTCCACCATCCCCGTTATAGGCGTTCGGTCTCCTTGTAGTACTTCGTGGTTGGAACCATTAAAAAAATTTAATGGAAACTTTTAACACTTCCAGCAAAAGCTTAACTATTTCAAGAATTTTTATTAAATAACCTTCAATTCCGCTATTTTGTTAAATTTCATTCACACCATATGATTCATTCTTTCAAATACCAATTTCAGTTAAGATGCCCCCGACATAACCTACATTTTCTTATCATTTGTCACCTTTCATCAATATCAATATCACTTTTAGTATTAAAATCCTATTAATAACCTTAAATTCTTGAAATTCGTCAAATTTCCTTAATACTTGGTGACTTGATTTCATTTTTAAATTTCCAATTTCGCTACAAAACCTCGAACATTACCTCACATTGTTAGAATTGGTTGCAGTTTGTGCGGACATAACTTATAAATTGCTACTACTAGCTTATCTGAAATACTTTAAGATTCTTTGCGAAAATTTTGGAAATCCTTTGAAATGAATTAAAATATTTTTAAATAATCACCTAAAACTAGTCGTTGATTCAAGCTTTTTGGGAAATGAAAATCTTTTCATTTCTCCAATAAATAACTTTATTCCGATGATTAAAAAATATATTTGTCTTCTTAAACCTTCGTGACAAGAATAAATAGGGATTACGTAATTTAAAAAGAGTCTTATTTGAACAGTAATCAAGATTTGTAATAATGCAACATTTCGTAAAATTTATTTCTTTATATAACGAATACGCTTCTTATTTGTTTTTATCTTAAATATTATAAAGCGTGTCTTTGAGTTTATGAATAATGATTTTGAAGGAAAAATAATATTTTTTAAAGAAAAGTTACGAGCATCTACTCAAACAAAACTCAATCGTAACTTTTGAGTTTTTTTGTCGATAATAATGAATTGCATGAATTTTCACATATCTCAACAAAATAATTCAACACTGGTTGAGTCGTTCGATAAATTTTATACGCACTTTTTATTTGGCTCGTTAAGATTTTTATAATCATTATAAAGTCTGAAAATATGAGAAAAAGTCCTAGAAATTTGCGTAAAACTTGATAGATGCTTTTGTAAAAATTCCTAGAGATTTGAATTAAGAATTCATTAAAATTTTCGTTGAAATTATTTTCACTATGGCATAAATTTGCTGATATTATATAGCAATATAAAGCACAATTTATCAGGTTTTGATGGCTTTCCTTGTCAAAAAACTGCTTTAATGAAGATAAAATATATTTTTTGAGAATATGTTCGAGAGTCCTTGAATTTTTAGTAGCGCAAACAAACTTTCCCTATAAAAGTCGAGTTTTATATTCCTACGTCATTATTACATTTGGCGTCGAATTTCCTGGTGTTGTATAATTTCTTTACATAATATGGAAAGAACATTTTATTTAATTCTCCTCATTCTTTCTGTAGTCTTACCTCTAGGAATTGCGGGCTCATATAAAGAGAATAATGGTAAGTGACTTTTTTGTATTCTCATCATTTCTAATAAAGTCTTAGGTTGGTCCGAAATTTCACACTTTAGTTTTTCAAAATAATTTCTATGTTTATTTTATTTTTAAATTCTAATAAATTTTTTAATCTTATTTTGCAATTAGGCATTTTCAACTTATAGTTTACGATCTTGGGATGCTTTTTGCCAATTGATCAACTTCTCGACATCAATAGTATATGCGTCTGCGGTTTTAAGTTTCCCTAGTTCTTTATATTATTTATTTATTTCTATTTATTTGTACCAGTTCCCTTTTTACTTACATGTAATTATTGATACGTATATGTACATAAATCTACTTCAAAATTAATACAAGGAATCTGTATTATCATCAGAGAATAACAGAATTTCTTAACGTCTTTGCAGACTATATGAAGCTATGAATTAAAACATTATTTAAGGAATTTTTTTCTGAAAAGACGTTAAGAATTTCTATAATTATCTGATGACAATATAGACTTACAGGTGTACAATTTTTCATGTCACAATGGTATGATTTATAAGTTTATCTCGTCTAAAATTTGAGGATAGATTGTAGCGGCTACAATCAAACGTAGGTGACAGCGATTGCAGATGCGCGTAGTACGATTATGAGCCCATAATAAAACTATATAATCATAATTGTACTGCGCACATGCGCGTTCGTTGTTGCTCCTCCTGTTCTGTATGCAGAGACTTTCAGAAATAAAAAGATACTGATAAAGCGCGTAAATCTCTTTCTTCTTGCAGAATTAAGATCGGAAATTCCTCATTCCCCTGTCAGACAACATTCTCCCGTCAGGTTTAGGTCTAAGTCTCCTTCTGCCAGGTTCAGATCTTCTACCATGCGTGCTTCTACCAGGCTTATTCCATCTCCTGACGGATTTGGATGCGGACTTGAGCAACTCCAATTTATTCGACTTGTTTCCCGTCGAAATCCGCACCGTATGTACGAACTTCGAAGATACAGTTTTCCTGCCGATATATCAGTTAAATTAAGATTAGGAGATAAGAAATATGTGCCGGTGCCAGCCCAAGAACAAATTGTTATATCAACATCCAATGGTGACGTGTTTGCAATATTGGAGACTTATAATGTTCTCGCTGGAATATATACACACGATTTTCGTATTAATGATGAAAAGCGGGCGAAAATAAACATGCACGATGGCACGGTTACCTTACTGATGGAGAAAGAAATATATGAAACTCCAGTAGGTAAGCGTCGTCCGATAATGCGGTGTTTTCAAGTAGAGGCTAGAGCTGGTTACACACAAGTAAACTTCGGTCATCCACACAGATCGATAATTTAAACAAATAGCAAAACTAAAATATAATACTGTTCGTGGTCCAAATTTGGATCAAAATGTTACAAGTAACTACTAGTTAGAAATAATAAAAATTTGAATCGTTTGTTGCAGTTTATATTTGTTGTCCTAATAAATTTAACATTCCGTGAGAAAAGGGACAAATTTTTCAGTAGAAGCGATTGAAGAAACGATTGCAATCAGACACTCAGCGAGTGGGGACAATCTCCGCAATTCATCCCCTCCACTTTCGACTTAATCTTCTCGCTCCGCGTTCAGCGAGTCAGACAAGCTCTTGAGTCACACGGACACAGAACAGAAATATATGTAGAAAGTGGTGGGGCTGGATTTCTCGGGTCGATCGCACTTGCCGAAATAGGCGATTCACTGCTCACTTTGCAGCTGAATAACAAATCGAATTTAGCAGATAAAAATGTAATTCTTTTTTAATATGAAAGAGCGATTTTGAAAGTACTAACATCAACAAAAATCTGAAAATCGATTTTTTAAACCTAAGGTCCCTTTCCTCGCGGCAGGTCACAAATGCTTGATTCCGGGGTGACCGTCGACGATGTGTCGCAGTGAGCAGCTTTTCTATCAGTCAATAGAAAAGTGGCTATAAAGGAGTCCGATATTCTTCAATGCAAGAGATCCTAACTTGACTCTAACTATCCCAATTGTTACTTCCGGATTTTCGGAGTTGTGTCTGCTATGTAACAAGTTCAGTTCCGCTAATCTTTTTAAAAAAACGCATTCTGTGCATGTGGTAAATAAAGATTGTTTCACGGAGATATTTGTGCTGGCCTAAATTTTATTCTTTTCCGCCAAAACTAATAAGTCAATAGGTTATTGGCCTTTAGCGCATTTCAACTATTCCTAAAAAACTTGTTCTTTGAACAAAAGAAGAAATAAGGCAGTGACTTCTGAAGTGTTATTTCTCCGAAACAGGTAGGTGGAAGAGATAAATGCATGAAATATATACATTTCCAAGACTTTCAACAAATATTATGCTTATAATAATTTTCATTTTTATCACCTGAAAATGTTTAAAATCTTATCTTATTGAATGATCCAGCATCAAATATTGCAGTATCTGGCAAAAAATTTGGTTAGTACATTATTTGTCGGAAGGAAATGCTTTCATTTTTAGATCTTCAACATTTGATGATTCAAAGAAAAAATGGTTGTAGCTAAAAGTCGCTCAGCTTGTTTAAGCTGAATTATAAAGGGGGAGGGTCGGTAAGGCCGGTTTTTGGCCTAATTTATTTTTGGACCAAAAAATCTGAAGAAATCATGGTAGTATCTTTTAAGTATCCCGAGTCGATTGCACGCTAAACGGACTACCCTCCACCCGCCAGCCACCCC
>NC_046662.1:12471309-12488874 GCF_010883055.1 Belonocnema kinseyi | reverse complement strand
ACTCGGGATACTTATAAGATACTACCATGATTTTTTCAGATTTTTTGGTCCAAAAATAAATTAGGCCAAAAACCGGCCTTACCGACCCTCCCCCTTTACTGATCAAATAAAATTGTAAATGTATTAAAATTCTCATTGAATATGATTTTAGTGTTATTGTATGAAACATGTTTATTTTTATCAACTGAAAATTTACAGAGTAGGTTCAATATAAAATTGTTTGTCTTCTTTCACCTTCGAGACGAGTAAAGGAGAATAAACAGAGATTGCGTTATTTAAGATGAGTCTTATTTGAAAGCAATCAAAATTTGGAGACTTGTATATCATGATAAAATCTTTTAAAATCGACTGGAAACTTCATTGACTGGTCATATTTATTCGCTCTTTAGTTGTATTAAATTTTGTGTTATAAGGGCTTGATTACTAATTGTGTACTAGTGTTTATAGAAAATCACAGGAGAATATTGCATGTAAATATTAAAAAATGATTTTAACAAATAAGAGTTTAAAATGGTTTAAGCTTGTTAGATTCAAGATTTATTGGTAAATTTATATTACAATCAACATAAATTAACTGCATTATCTAAAAATAGCTTAAGAATTCGCCTTATAAACTTTGTCTGACCACCGCACCGGTACATTTACCCTTTATTAGAACATGAGAAACTTACGAATTTTCCTTTAAAATGTTTGAAAAATGAAAAAAATTAATTAGCCTTCACCTCGAAGACTAGAACAAATAGAGATTGCGTTATATGAAACAAATTTTATTTAATTAGTAATCAAGAGTCTGAATCTTAGATATTATAACGCGTGTTGTTTAGTTTATGGATAATTTTTTTGTATAAAAAATAATCTTTTTTAAAGAAAATATAAATATCCTCTTGATCAAAAAGCATTGAAACTTTTTAGTCTTTTGCATAAAAAAATGAAATTCAACACAGCTTGTGAAATGAAAATTGTCTAAGTAATTTTAAATGAAATGTAACATTTATTATTTATTAAATTACAAATATTATAGAAACTTTGATGCAAATTGGCGAAGAAATTGACTCATATACTCAGAAAATGTTTACTAAGTGATGCGAAGTATTTTACATAATCATTATAAACTATGGCATAGAGAGAACAATTGGTTTAAATTTTGGTAACAATTCTTAGGAATTTTTATAAAAATTGATGTAAACTTTGATAACAGTTTTTCAAATTTTTATTAGCTCAACTCCTCAAGCAAGTATCTTAATTTAGATAAAAATTTATTTTGAAATATGTACGGGAGTCCTTAGAAGTCCCTATAAAAGTCGAGTTTTTCATTCCTACATCATTATTTAATTTTGATATCGTCTATTCTGTGACTGTGTAATTTATCAATATCATGAGAAGACCATTTTTTCAAGTTTCTTAATTTTTTTTGCGGTTTTATTGCTAGGAATTGCAGCCTCATGGGATTTAAGAATGAAAAAAAAAATATTTATCAATTATTCATTTTTAATTTGTAATTGAAATAAAAACAAGTGAATTTTACTAAAAATTATGTAATTTAACAAAATAGTGGAATTCTCAATCAAGACTGCTTTTTCAGTCAGAAGGCAAAAATTTCGAAATACTACTTATTTTTTTAAGTAACTTGTTTGTTTGTTTTCAAGTGGATATAAATATAATTTTCTAGGATTCTTAAGAAAATCCAAAAACATTTTTGAAGATTTCAGATATATCGTTCAATTATGTAGAACATTATTAACAAAGTTTTTTATTTTGCGGGATTTCACAACATGTTGAGGTAACTTCGAATCAATACAAAACATAGTTACGACTTGTAGAAATTGAAAAATATTTCATAAAATTTTGGAAATCTTTCAAATTTTAAAAATATTTTTAATCTCTTTAAAACTTGTACAATATAATTCCAAAATATCTTTTACACTTTTTTTATTTTCAAAAGATCTTTCAAAATTCTTGAAAAGCTTCGAAACTAGAAATTTTTTTAAGTTTAAAATTATTTTTGATTCTTTTCATAAATTCTTTATTTCTCAAACTATCTCTCAAAACTTACTTCAATTTTTATCCAATATTTTTTGAGCCTGCAAAATTGAAACATTTTGCTTGAATACCTTCTAATTTTTTTTCTTCTAAATTTTAATAAATTATATGAAATCTTTTCAAATCCGTTCAACTCTTAATTCTTAGTAAAACAACAACATTTTTAAATAGACTTTAAAAAAATAGAAATTTACATCATTCTATGGTACATATTAATGACTAATAATATATTTATGCTGCATAGTTTATACTTTTATAGAATATATATTACCTAAACTTGTTATTTTTTAATTTTCATCGAAATAAAATTTTTTTAAATTAAGGTCGTGAAATGAAATTATTCAAAGTTATTTAAAAAAATATTGTTTTCATTTAGTTTGAGAATCGTTTAACTTCTCTTCTACATTAAAATAGTGTTAAATTGTAAGTAGTTAAATTTTTTAACCTTTATTAAAAGTTGTTCGTATTTTAAAAACTAAAATTTAAAATTGACAACTTAGAAATTGTACAATTTTTGAGGTTTTAATTTTAAAATGTCTACTTATGAACATTTTATATTATATTTGATTAAAAACATTTTGAAATAAAAATGTTTAAATTTCACAAAACTTTTAATTTGAACTTGTCTAATGTAAGCATTTTAAAACTTTATAAAAATATTCAAATTAATTTTTCTATATACTATGGCAAGCCGTTTTACTTTTTAAATATCTCAAGAAAATGTAGTGTCATATTAAATAATATAATAGAAATAAATTTTAATTATGGTTTAACATAATAATAATTGAGTGCATTAAAATTATTTTGGCGAAATAGAAAGATTTGTCAATTTATTTTTATTCCTATTTCGAAATTTTTTTTTATGCTGTAACATAAATTGTAACACGTTGCATTCCCATTATGTTAAAGCATATTTTTAATTATTTTCATTTTTATTATGGTTTGACATAATTTTAACTTATTGCATTTCCATTATGTCAAACCATAATTTTAATTCGTTTTCATTATGCTTTAACATAATTTCAACTCGTTGTATTTCCATTATGTTAAAGCATAATTTTAAATATTTTCATTTTTATTATGGTTGGACATAATTTTAACTCATTGCATTTCCATTATGTCAAACCATAATTTTAATTGCCTTAGTCGCGGCGAGGACTAACAGATGGCGCCACAATTGTGGGAAAATTTTAACGCATGTACCTATCCCTGTTGACAAGTGACATGTTATGACGCTCTTCTTCGCGGGAAAATTCAAACTACTACAAATTTTATTCGTATATTTACCCTCCCTACCATCACATCCAGCTACAAAGCAGTTCTTAGATCCTAATCTGCTTTGGTTAGGGAATTCGCTGATTTCCAAATTCATTTCTTGTTTACATATGTGACCCCGCTGGATTTGGCTTTTATTTTCAATACCTCATTTTTAGTTTTTAGGCATTGATAGGTTAGCTTAGATAATCAGCTTAGTGACGTCACATCTGTTGAAATGTGACCAAATATACGTGAAGTAGATGTTTTTTGCAAGTATTAGAAACCTAAATTTTTTTCTTCTCCCCATAACGTTATTCAAAGCTTTAAATTTCTATAAATAGTTTTATCTCATTTCTTGTAACATCTCCATTGTATATATTGTGAACAAGACAATTGTGCCTTTTCTCTGTTTAATCGATTTTTCTGTATGAAAGAAATGAAAAATATTAGTGTTTTATCAATTATTATCGTACGGCAGCGGTTTGCCATTCCGTAGCCAGTACTGCGGAGAATTACCAGTCAGTACGGGCCCAGTACAGATGCCGGGTATTGGGCCCCAGGAAATGTGTACTGAACCAGTACTTCGCCAGTGGTTTATTTCAACATGGGTAGTGAATACGTACCTACCTTTAGGGTCGCGTCCAACTTCAGCGTCAATCTTTGGGCAAAAAATACTAACATTGGCTTAAATTTCTCGTGATTTGACATTTTGCGTTTTACTCCTAGTATGCTGCCATGGTATTTTTATTAATACTGAATATGAGTCAATGTATACAAATTATGAAATGTCCTTAGCTGATCATGTTCAACGTCCAATAAGACGTTTGTTAGTTCTAACGGAAACGATAATACATTTTTTTAATTAATAAAGGCAAGATATCAGTTTCCATTTTTTTTTAACTTTTAACATCAAATGGAAATAAACACTTCATTATTACGTCTGACAATACATATTAAACAAAAATGTATATAAATACGCATTGAACAAATTTCTAACAAGGCTATTTGAAGTAGTAGTGGAAGCTTCTAATGTGTCCCCTAAGGGTTTACATTTTTCTTGCACCTTCTCTATTCCTTTACACACCCTCCGCACACTTACTTGGTGGTGGAAGGGGGACCTACAGTTTATTAAGGTGGGTTCCGAACCACCAAGAGCAACAGCCTTAAGTACTTAGAGAAAACCTTTTTCTCTGGAGGTACCGGTCCCACGACTCTCCGGAGATGAACAACTCCCTTGCTAGGCTAGTGTTCACCGCATGGGCCACCGCGACTCTTCCAGAGTGCGAGGCGGGAATCGAACCCGCAAGTCGAAGGAGTGGGTCCAAAGCCTACGCTTTAGCCCCCACGACCATCGTCCCACTCTTAACAAGGCTACTTTCTAAGAGAGATATTTCGTTTTTTCAAAAGAAAGCAAGTACTACTAGTACTTGTGAATGGGTTTCTGCAGTAATAATGATCTATTATATTACAGCAATTTGGTAGTATTTTTAAAAAATGTATCGCAAAGTCCCTTTTCTGTGAATAAGTGTAATTTCTTCAGCAGAAGCAATGTGAATATTTACCCAATGGTATTTCTCTCTGGATATTCTCTTAAAAACAAGAATTGCATATTTATGAAAATGGTCCAACTTTTAGAACTTTTGTCTAATTACAAAATTTCATGAAAATATTTTCAAAATATATATATATATATTTTATATCTAGTACAAATTTAGATTGATATTTCTAACCTAATAAAAAAGTATTTTTTCCTTTTTTTGAAAATGTTGGAAAGCATATAAGTTTTTTAATTTTCATGGAATTAAAATTTTTTATTAAGATAATTTGCAATTCTTTTTGTTGTGTACCGGAAAATTGGACAAAAGTTTCTGAAACTAATACATTTTTTTTTAATTTTGAAAAAGCTTTAACTTTTTGAATTTTTGTCTAATCGAAAAATTTAACTGAGATAATTTTTAAATAAAATTTCCTAATCTATCAGAAAAATATATTTTATTTTTTTATTTTTCTGAACATTTTCAAAATTTACAAAAGTATATAGATGTTCTAATTTTTATTGAAATTGAAAATTTTATTTAGATAATTTGCAAGTCTTCCATCCATCCATAAGAAACTTTGACTAAAATTTATAAAATTGAAGACAAAAATTTGTTAATTTTTAAAATGCTCTAAATTTTTGAATTTTTGCTTGGAAATATCTGCTTAACGAACTTAACCTTAATTTTGGAAACCTTAAGAAGTGTATCAAAGGCTGACTCGATTGGCCCCTTTTTCAAATACACTAGAAAATTTAGAAAAATTAAATGAACGAAACTGAGCCAGTTTTTCTGAAAATATTCAGTTAATTTCTCAAAAAACACCAACTTTCTTCTTGCTTGAATATTTTTGCACAATTAGTGCTTACGATAAGGAAGAAATCATGTAATTTAAATGCAAGCTAATTTTAGATTTTTTTCGCTGTTAATATGAAGATACTAAAGTGTTGTAAAAATTGTTGCTTTAAAAAGAAATCAAGCAATATTTTTCTTCAGCACTCAATTGAACAATTTTCAACATTGGCCGTAGTTTTAGATTTATACAGAGTATTTAATTAATATAGTTCTGGAAATAAAATGAAATAAAATGAAATAAATATGACTATCATTGATGGTTATTAGTACCCATTCTCAATCAATGCTAACCTGCGGATCAGTAGATTTTACCGATCCAGTCGATATTCTGTAAAGTTCCAACTATGTTGAAAAAAAGGCTTTCCTTACTTATTTTAATAATCGGAGAATTTTTTATTCAAGATTTCCATATTAACACACTTCGTGTCACATAACTACATAATTTAAATTGCAAATGGATTAACATTTTTAATAGGACCTCTTTTTATTATTTTTCACTTAGACGAACGTCAGTAGGTGCAGGTATACAGTCGTCTATTCAGCGTGGATTAGCTGAAAGCCGTTTGAAGCACCTTAAATGGAAGGTTCTATCACTCCACTTCATTTTTTTCAGACACTCAAATATGGCCGAGAGGGCGTTTTTTCGACAATTGAATACCCTTTTCGTGAAAAAAAACTATATCATTGGGGCCTTTTCGTTGTCAGATTCGGAATCAGCGTCAAATTATCTATAGAAAGTGACCAGATACATTCTCCCGTGTGGAAAAATGTTCTGGCGCTGGCCTGGCCCAGACCAGACCGCCAGGCTTCCAGCCCTGGCGCTGACCAGATAGTCTGGCCTGGGCCTGTCCAAAAGTGTAACGTTTTTTCTGGCCAGCACCAGGCCAGATCGTCTGGTCAGCCGCTAGACATGGGCTGGTCATTCGCTAGTTGTGAGCTGGTCAGTCGCTAGTTATAGGCTGGTCAGCCGCGAGTTATTAGCTCGTCAACCACTTCTTAATGGCTGATCGCTTAATTTTTGATCGTTGAGGATTATATCGTCCATGTTTAGAGGAAACGTTTTGAGGATACGCTTAAAAAGCCAAACAAGATTTTCTAGAAAAATATATAATATGCATGTTTAATATAATCAGTATAAATTTAAAGTTTGCGTCAAAAATATACTGCCATTGATAAAATCAATAAATGTAATTATCGTTTCTTATACTTATTCTTTTATAATAGATAAAAAGTAGGTTTGTACTTACCATTTATTCAATAACTTAATAAAGATTTGGTACATTTTAAGCCTCCGCTTTTACAGCTAACTTTTGGCTGGATTAATGTATCATTAGGAAAATAATAAGAAACTTTTGACAGTTTGTGACACTTGATCGACAAAAACTAGCAATTTTTGCGAGAGGTCGGAGCCAAGCACTGTCAGAATACTTCAAGTTGTGACGTCAACTGGCAAGATGTCTGCAAGCCTAGGGCCAAGCAATGAATTACAACTACTTGGAAAAACTTTATTTTTCTAATGACTGGGATACAAAAATTTCACTATAAAAAGGCTTGGTTTCATACTTTGAATTTCTAATGTTAATTCATTTTAGACACCTTGTAATATTTTTAAAGTATGTCAAAAAAATTTGCTGATGGAACTAGACGGTCTAGGTAACGTCGAACCTGAGCCAGACTAGCACCAGACCTGAGCCAGATCAGTTCTTCCAGACTAGACAGTCTGGATGAATCCTGACCTGGGCCAGCCCTGTAACCAGACTGCCCGGACATTTTTCCATCCGGGCTATGCAGATAAAATCATACAGGAAAGTGTAATCATAATAAGTTTAATATCAAATAATGCTTGCAGATGGGGTTTCGTTATTCACGGCTGCATCGATGGATATTCCAGACTGATAGTATATTTAAAATGTGAAACATCAATTCAAGCAGAACCCGTTGTCAAATTTTTCATTGATGCGGTTGGCAAGCACGGTTTACCTTCTCGCGTCCGATCAGATCACGGATACAAGAATCCGCTCGTGGCTATATTGATGAATACAGTACGTGGCTTGAATAGGGGAAGTCACATAACTGGAAAATCTGTACATAATCAGAGAATAGAAAGACTGTGGGTAGATGTTTATAAAGAGGTGTGTGATTTAATCTATAACGAATTATATTCTTTGGAAAATGAGGGCTTATTGGATATTGAAAATTTCTTACACATATATTGTGCACAATATATCTATAAAACTGTAATTGACAACAAATTGTCATCATTTTAATTGGCATGGAATGTGAACGGCTTGAGGACCGAAAATAATAAGTCTCCGCGACAATTATGGTTAGGAAGATCGCTGGCAAATTACAATGCAAATAACACAGCCGTACATGATATTTTTGATACAGATACCACCTTACAGGACCAGCTTTCTGAATCTCTGCCAAGGTTTGGAATTGATTTGTCTGTTTCCATTATAAGCCGTGAAAACTTGAATATCCCACTTTTTTCGTTTACTGCTTCATTAGAATTAACAGAGGAAAAAAGTTTTCAATTGCAGAATATTGCTAATAATGAGGGATATTCGCATAAAGAAAAATATGCATTGTGTGTAAACCTACTCAGTTAATAACATAGGGAAGAGCCGGTTAATAGGTAGGTTGGGTACAGCCTTACTGCTGAGACTAGTGAATTTAAAAATATATAACCCAATTATAAGCTTTTTTTCCTTTTTTATTTTTCAAAACAAACATGGTGTTTAATATCTTCCTGGAAATGTAATTTGTGAAGAATTCTGTAACATCTACTGCTTATGAGAATACATTTTTCACGGCTAACCCCCTCATGTTCATTGTATGCCAAGAATATTGAATAATAACACATTATACAAATAATTCAGTAATGTAATAAATGTTAAGAAGTTAGTCTCAATAATACTACAGCCAATAATTTTATAAACTACAATGGTCAATAAAAACATGCACTTACTATCTCTTACCATAAACACATTTTCCATTTCGTTTATTTTAAGTATGGAAATAATTACATTAAATCTTAAAATTATCAATAAGAAATCCCAAGATAATCAATAAAGTTTTTGTCGATGACACTATACCTATCAAAATTGTGCGTCCACTTGCAAAAATCGGATTCGAAATAGGCTTGTCTTAGAAAATGACATTTTCCCATTTTCAACTCTCGAAATGCACTCTCTAGATATTTGAGGGAGGTAAATGTGAAACTTTAAACTTCACGAAACTAAAGCCTAGAACCTTCTATTAAAAATTAGAACAAGAAGTTACTTATTTACTTATTCGATATTATAACTCACTTATTTGAATATATTTCCGATTATTTCAAATTATTATTTTAGATTAAACATTGATAATACAGAGTGAAAAAGAACACAAATGACGTTTATTTAAAATAGTGACCGGTATTTACTTTTTCACCTTATACTGTTCGCTGTAGATTTTTTTGTCTTTAAAACAACTTTGACTAACGCGTTTTATCTTATATGTGTAACAATATTACTTTTGCCATTCAATGAAAATTGAGTGTCTTATTTTATTTTACATTGCATTTTTTTTATTTACTTTTCTCCTCATGCAATAATTTAAGAATGTACAGCAGTTAGCTCAAGTTTGAAAAGCAGCTTTGTAAACAATGATTAATTAATTAGTGGACAATAATGCCATTGTTAGATTGTAACTAATTTTGGAAGAGAATTAAAGGTAAACTTTGGAATGATATATTTCTGGTTAAAATAATTTATCTAACAATAGCTATTAATAGTTTAATGCTTTTCGATTCCCTTAAGATAGAAGTTGCAATTGGGGAAGAAGGAGGTTTCGAGAATGTTTAGGTATCAGCTTAAAAAAGTAATATGAACAAAATATTTGACTCAATGCAACTATGTTAATTCACACTGTTAGTTTTGTTCATTCGCAAATTTGTCCACGGTAGAATTAAAATTGCATCTTTACTTCCATTACTATTCTTTTCAGATAATATTTTTATTGTTTAAAAAATTTTAATTTATTTTTCACCGTTGTCCTACACTTCATAATTTTACAATATGAGTGTAAACATTGTAGAGTGATTCTATTTAATCTTTTATTTTTGGGTTCTGTCACATTTCTAGAGCTTTGATTTTTGTTACCTTAATAACCGACAGCTGCAAAAATTATTTAGGAACAATTTTTCACAATTGCTTCAGAGCAGGTTCTCTTCTCCAGGTACTTTATTTGCAGATTAGACAAAACTTGTAGCCACCCATAAGCCTTTTCCTGTTAATCTCAGTATGTTTATGACGTCATTACTGCTAATTTACCTGTGCTTAGAAAGAAACTTTGTAAAGGGCCTCATTCCCCTCCTTCAACTACTCATAGCTTTTCGTTTTGTTCAGAACTCACATCATACCCTTAATGGACCAAACACAGCTTCTAATTTAGCCTATACCTCCCTCTTTGCCAATTTAACCATATTATCCACACAGGACCTTGTTTATGCTTATGAAGAAGTGCTATCATTTATCGTCCTGTTGTGATCATTTCAAGTTTGACTGTGGCAACCGTAATATCAGTTTCTGGAACGAATTTCGAAGTTCTAATGCTGTTGAGAAACAATATATCAGAATGGAAATTGCTGATCGGCTAATGAGGATAGCCGCTAGTGTGTCGAGTGAACCAACGCGAGAAGAAAAAAATTTTATATCTTTATTGGCAACTACCCGTAGATAGTTTCGACGGCAAAATGCATCGTCATGAGGTCAAGGGCGAAAAGGGAAAAGATCATTCAAGAAGCAAATCATTTTGACGAAACTTGCGAACCATGATTTCTTTCCAAGCAACCCTGAATTAAAATTTCTGAAACAACGAGGTTTAGGTGTTTAACTTTGTGGTCGAACGATTACAATTTTATTTTAATTTTTTGCATCCATTATCTACATTGTAATCAAGCAGTTCCGGTTTCTCAAAAAAAATATTGACATTTTATTTAATAATCAGAAGCAGAAGAGCCATAGCATTGACGTTCAGTGTAAGCTGTCTGAATTTTCTGCGCGTGCTTGTTATAACTTTATAAGGGGATTTATTAGAGTTAGAAACGGGATTCCTTTTTCATTGGTCCTACCGAGATACTATACCCAGTGGGCACAACATTTCAGAACGTAATTGGAACGTCTTAAAATCGTTTCTTGTACATAAAAGTCAAAATACGTCATTTGAACGTTTTAAAAACTATTCTAAGTCAGACCGAATAATGTTCCAAAAACGTTTTATGTTCGAAATACG
Organism: Belonocnema kinseyi; assembly: GCF_010883055.1. NCBI lineage: Eukaryota > Metazoa > Arthropoda > Insecta > Hymenoptera > Cynipidae > Belonocnema > Belonocnema kinseyi. The sequence goes on along the minus strand of NC_046662.1, from coordinate 12,477,910 downwards.
TATTTAAAACGTCTCTGGAACATGATATGTTTATGAAACGTTATATGGACAGACTTAGGACATCTTTAAGCCGTTCTAAAGATGTTCTTTAATGATTGTGTCCACTGGGTAGCACCTTGTTATTTCGATAAGTCGAACTGCATTCTTATAAACAATTCTTTTGGAAAATTTTGGAATCTGTGGTTCTTCAATTTCGGATTTTCCTTTATTATCACAATTGACATAGACGTTCTTGAAAAGAACCTAAAGTTCAATTATATTAGTCAAAATACAAAAATTGTTGATATACGTAGATACTAATTGTTGATACAAAAATAGTAAATGTAAAACTTTGGCTTTTTGGCCTACAAAATAATTTGTTTGCACTAAAATTGCTTTAAATTTTCGTATGAGAGATTTGCAGGACCTATTTCCCATGTAATATTGTTACGTCCTACGAGATGTAACTTACCTTGTATTTTATTTTATTCAAAGTGGTTCCTCGTTTTAGAATCTAATTTTAAATAAACTAGAAAACTGGGATGAGGATAACTACCAGATACATCAAATATGTTATAATATATAGAAAAATGAATATTTATTTAAGTATTAAAAGAATTTAAATATAAAGATCAGATTTGATAACCGTTTCCTGATAAATCTCCGAATTGCTTTGCAGGCTGAGATGGCAAGGCCAGCGTATCTGGGCTGCGTTGTCCCTTTGTGGCAGGTGTTGTCGACTCGGAGTTCCACACAGAATCTATTCTTCGTAGATTTTTAGATTTAAATGGTTGACGGGCCAACACTGTTGGACCGGAGTTTAGGGTTTCGAAGATTCTTTACAATCTGGATTTGTCTAACTGAGACTGAACTGAAACTGAACTGAAACTGAACTGAGACTGGGGTAAAGACTGAAGCTGGAGTATAATCGACTAAACAGAAACAAACCAAACTGAAACTGGAACTAAACTGATTTCTGCTTCCGAATCCGCTGTATTTATTCACAAGATCCCTTCTTAGATTCCCGTAGCGGTGAGTCGTTTTAGAAGTAGGGATTCCTCTTGCTTCCAATCAGCGTTGTCAATCAGTTAGGTAGAAGATTGGTAACACCCTAATTGTCCAATGGGCGTTGAGAATTATGTATATGTCCATATATGGAGAATGTCGCAGTAAACATAATGCCTTATATCCCTCCCAAAGTACCATGGGGGTAATTAATGAGATAGCCAATCAGTGATTAGGAATCTTAATGTGCCCAAATATGGAGAATGGCGCAGTTATCAAAATATATGGTATCCCTTCCTAGGTGTCCAATGGTGAGTTATTATGTAGCGTAGAAGAGCATCAGGTTTGTGTGTGTCCTTTTGGTTGTGTTTGAACGGCTCACCCTCCTATAGCTGTCATCTTTATTAAGCTGTTTATTGCTTTTAGATTTAAGATGCTGGTCTCCGTCATAGAAATATGTAGGTCAGAATGACTAAAGGATGTACATGTGGTGTAGGTACCAGCATTTTGTAAACGTATGGGACTGAAAATCTTGTCTGTTTTCAGTCTTGGCTTGCTGATTAATTTATGGCTCCTCAGTTAGCGTGTAGTCTGCTGGTTTTGTTAGCTATGCGAATATTCATATGTATCGCTTATTTTTGTTTACTGCGATGTGTACGTACTTGTAGGTACCAGCATACTATGAGCGTATGCGATTGAAAATGCAGCTGCCTCTTCTGGTTTCCTTGTTAATTAATTTATTGCTTTTTAATTAACGTGTGCCTGTTTTTTGTGCAAAAGATGATGCTTAGATTTCCTTGTGCTGTTGGGTTAGACTTACACTGTTGCGTCGTTTCATTACAAATCTGATCTTCACGAATGATTTGAACAATACTAGGTTTTGTTTATAATAATAATTGGGTGTTGAATATAATCCTTTAACTTGTTGAGTTATTATTGAATATAAATGTTATGTAATTATAATCCATTGTTATAATTATTTATTATTATTATAAAAGTCGCGGGATGTGACAATACCAACAATAAATTATGGTTTATTATTTACGTAATTTCAATTGCCACGAAATTGTTATGTAGTTAAAAAATCCATTTATTGGTCCATTGCGCCAGATCCATTGATTGGTTACATAATGCTAAAAGATACATAAATCCTACAATTGATAGCGTCTTTTCATTAAAAAAAAATATATATTTAGATTGGTAAAAGCCACTTTTTTTAAAGGAAAAATTCCGCAACTTTTCATTTATTCATTTCGACAATTTATGGAATGAACAAATAGTATTACATATGTATAATTTCCCACAATATATGCAGTATCTTGAATGATTTAGAGAAATAAAAACTGGAAAAATCGTATAATTTAATTATCCCGATACAAATTTTGTTATAACAATTTCTCTTTGTTATTTTTTTATGAAATAGTGATTGCAACTCTTTCCCTCGTGTAAAGCTTCTTTCTCAAATTATTTAAAGCGGTTTTAATAAAAAAAATTCTTTTCCAGTCCAAAGTGCCGTAGCTGATTTATTTGATTTATTTATAAAATTGACACATGTTGGATTTTCACAAATATAATTAAGGCTGTGTTATTTTCAAGATTATCTGCATCAATTTAGTGATGGAAGAAAATTCGAAACTGACAAAACACAAAATCCAATCTTTCCCAGAAAAATTGTTTATAACAACTATAATTGTTAATGATTCATAAAATTTTTTAGTGGCGATCACACTGACAATAACTTACAGTATTTCCAGATGAGACAAAATTTTGTTTAAAAAAATTTGAATTTTTTCTACTACATGAAAATTCCGTGATATTTCGAATAGAATAAAAATAATTTTTTATTTTCAATTGTACATAGAAACAATGAATGCAAATCTCTTTCACAAAAAATGTTAAGGAGGTGCAGTGTAAAAAAATTATTTTCCACGGCAATGTTTTATACTTGCTTATTTCATTTGGTTACGAAATCAAAAACTTTGTTATTTTAATAAAGATGATCAAACATATATTAGTTTTGGAAATATATACGTCAATTCAGTTGACAAAGTAAAATCTGAAATGAAAGAAATCACAAATTTGTCAACATTGTGACTGAAAATGACGACCACAATAATTTTAAGCATTTATATCACAGAACACAATTTTTTCAATAGCAATTCAAATATTTGGTCATTTTTTAATTGATTTTCTTTATAATAATTAAATCATAAAAAAATCACATTATATGTGTTCTTGAAATACTCTCACTACTTATCTTTTTAACTCTATTTTTCATTTATTCTTATTTCAATGTTCTCTATTTAAAATAATAATAAGTACTTATTATTCAGATTGAGGGAAGAGGTAGGTGTCATGCTCGGTGTCAAGTTTTCGGCAAGTTGCACTATTGTATGCACTTCAACGTTTCCATTCTTACTGCAATTATTAATTAATTAATTATTAATAACGGCTGATTCTACGATCGGCGCATTAGTATACCAGGTCCGTCCATTCAGCGCCGCCACCTACGAAAACTTACTAAAAATTATTATAATGAGGAGAACGATTAGTGGAGATTTTTTTTCTTTTTTTGCTCTCTGATGACATACATTGGGTGTCCTGAAAAACTATCCCTAAGTCTTGCACACCTACCCCTCGTGATCAAAAACGTTTTAAAAGTGGGGAAAACACTTTCAACAATGTAAACATGATTCAGGGCTCCAAATTAATTGAAACTTAATAATTAATAATAAACAATAAAATATTTAATAAACTTAATCAATTGAACTTGAAAATTTCCCTCCTATTATAATTTTTCCCAAAAACTACCCTTCCACGAGAAAGTATACAGCAGAACATTTATATGTATGAAAGAAGCATTAAAAATAATAAAACTTAGAAAACATTGTTAGTTAATATTTGTTTGCTCTTTTTTTCTCCGATTATGTATAATACGTTTCCCAAAAACTACCCCTGAGTCATGCTAAACTACCCCTCGTGATGAATAAAGTTTTAAAAGTTGGGCGACCACCTTCAACAATGTGAAAATGATTTAAAACTAATGTATGAATTAGGGGTAGTTTCTGGTGTTAGTATTATATATAAACGGAGAGCAAAAAGGAGCAAAAATTACCAACTGACAGTGTTTTCTAAGTTGTATTTTTGTTTGCTTTTTTCATATACATATATGTTCTGCTGCATACCTTCACGTGGAAGGGTATTTTTTGGCAAAAACTATAATGGGAGGGAAATTTTCAAGTCTCAAGTAATAAATTTGGAGCCCTAAATCATGTTCACATTTTTGAAGGTGTTTTTCCCACATTTAAAACGTTTTTGATCACGATGAGTAAGTGCGTAAGACTTAGGGGTAGTTTTTCAGGACACGTAATATATGTCATTAGAGAGCAAAAAAATTTCTACTAATCGTTTATTTCATTATAATAATTTTTAGAGAGTTTTCGTAAGTGGCGGCATTGAGTGAATGGACCTTACTATACCGACAGTATAAAGATTTAACAAAATGTTTAATAGATTTAAAAATATGGTTCGTGTGCTCAAAAATGTCTAAAAACTATAAATACAACTGTTACGACAAGAATTTTTCTACGTTCTATCTTTATGGAAAATTGAAAATTTCCAGAAAAAATTACATTTGGTATCAATCTTAAAAGTTGTAAAATGGTCTAAAACACCTAAAAACAAAACTTTTAACGAAAGTTAAAAAAAAATTTGTTTTATTGTTGACAACAAATACTTCTTTTTCCCATTTTCTCAATTCAGTACTGCTAAAAATTTATTTTGCATGTTTTCTAAATATGCCGCATCTATTTACTAAGAAATAAGCAGTGTATGTGCAGAAGAATTGAGGCTCCGGATGCTAAAAAGAGAAAAGGAATTATTTTGCTGGAGAATGTTTTCTTGGTGTAATATGACGTTTCTCCCAGTGTAGAACCTCATTATTGTTGAACTTTATTAACGCTTTACAAGTAAATCTGACGAGATGTTGGAAGTTAATAGAGATGACTCATGGGAGGAAATAAAGAAAAGCATCGTGGCACTTTATTCTTCTCACATTCAAAATTTGTTGATAATGTGTGGCTTCAAGCTAGCGAAGTTGGACAAGATTTAAAAAAATAATTCACCTTCCAACTATTACTGACGGAACAGATCTAGAAAATCAGCTGAGACAAAGTAAAATTATTGTTTTACCTCAAAACGATTTTCCGAATGATCTGCCTGTTGTTCATGTTGAAGAGCCTGGTGTTACGGGAACAGGGAACACCTCACCTCATTCTGCAAATCGCACGCATTTGAACCAAACAAATCAGATTTCACAAAATGTCCCTCTAGTGAGCCAAAGTGCATCTCAGCCTTCAACAAGCATTACACCCATTAGTCCTGTTTTAAGGATGACGAGAGTGCGGCGATTACTGCGACGAGTTGAGGATGTCACTGAGGATTGGGATTCAGAGGACGAATTTGCAACAGGTATACATTGTAACTTTTTATATTCTAAAACTTATTTTTAATTTATTTGTCAACCAATAAACAAATTTTAATCAAAGATAATTTATTTTAGTCATTGAACAAGAGGCTTTTAACCTGGAGAGTTCATTCGTCTTTCCTTCTCTCTCCGAAACTGCAGAAAGGACACACGTCGAGATATCGAGACAGAATTGTCTCCATGACATGATGAAGCTGTACAACAATAGAGAAGTAATTACAAAAAACCTAGATGTTAAGTTTATACGGGAATTAGGCATTGATGGCGGTGGTGGACTCACAAAAGAACTTTTCAATATCTTTTTCATTCAATGTGAGGGTTTATTCTTTCTGGAAGAGGATTGTTTAATTCCTTATTTAGAACTCAACAAGCACGATCAGCAAGATAAATTTATAATTATTGGTAGAATTTTGCAGCATATGTTGGTATTAACTAATACCATTCCTGAAAGAATTTCGAAAATAACGTTAATGTTAACTGGCGATCCAGATAAAGAAATTTAATCTGAGGTTTTAATTAAGGAATTATCTAATTATGTTAACCCTTACCTAAGGAAAATTTAAAAAAAAGGTATAACATTTTTTTGGCATTATCTATAAAAGAAAAAGAAATAATCCAGAATTTTTTCCAGTCCAATCAGTTTTTCGCAAGACCTTGTGCGGAAAGCTTTTTGGGTCAACTGGAAATAATTGAAACAGAAACATTGGTCGAAAAACCAAAAAGGTTGATCACAAAAATGAGAAAAGGGGTGGATTTTCAAGTAAATAAATTTTTTTGGGAAGACTGCGATTTTGAAGTTCTCTCTGAAATTCAAACCCCCACAGAAGTCAAAGTGGTCAATTGCTTAGTAACGGTTGATAATTTAACAAATGAGGAAAGTTCTGTTTTCCACTATTTTACCATGTACATTCAAAACCTGGACAAAGAAAAGTTAGAGATGTTATTTTTTTTTTAATAACAGGCTCTTTTCTGACTTTCTGACTTTTCTGACTCCAATTCTAATTTAGGATAAATGGAAGAACAAATTTGGTATATACGAGGGTGGATTGATAAGTTTCCGGCCTGACCAAGAAAAACAACGTTTTTAAGAATTTTTTTTTTTATTTCTCAACATAATCTCCTCCAAGGCTG
>NC_046662.1:12452387-12471209 GCF_010883055.1 Belonocnema kinseyi | reverse complement strand
ATATTGTATATTTGTATCATTGCATGTTTTATTAATAAGAATCGAAAACTACTGCTAAACTTATTTTGATTGTGTGTAAAATGAAATTATCGGAGTGATTGTTCTGTTTGTAAATCAAATTTAATATACACGTTTTAAATTACGATTTCATATGCTCGAAATATTATTTTTGTAACATATTGGTAATTTAAATTTAATAATATTTTAAGCAGTGTATATAGTAAAAACGTAATACAAAATTTAATGTTTTATTGTATTCTTTTAACCCAATCTCTTCATGCTTCTCTTCATAGTCGTCATTAATGTTGCAATTTACTCTATATTACGTGTCAGAATATTTAAGAACTCAAATGGAATAACCTTCATAATCTCGTCATTTTTAGAATAAAAACAGTTACTTTGAAACTTATATTTTTGAATCAAACGTATCACCTTCTCAAATTGTAAAGTCCTTCAATTTATTTTTTATTAATCAAATGCATTTAACGTGTTAAGAGATTATTTGTTATGTATGTGTATGCATATATATATATATATATATATATATATATATAAATATATGCAAAATCGAACGACAAAAGTCACGGAACGAGAAATTATCGTTTTGCCGTAAAACAATCTTCTCTAATAAATTATAGTTAGTGTCTACACGGCCAGACATATGTATGACTTAAAACCTTCTTTGATTTTTGTTTACATGAATAATATAAGGTACGTTTAGCCTTTAGTTTATTATTAATTCTTCATAAATTTAGAATTGTCATTTAATATGTATGTAATGATTAAGATGCATTAAAATGCGATTTTGTATAGGTCTTCTTAAAAGTAACAGTTTATTTTCTACACTTCTGTTCCTGCCTCGCGTCGTTTGACCGAAAAGTTATGATTAATAATTTGCCAATATCAGTTTTGATGTCGAAAAGAAAAACCGTTATAGTTCTATTAGAAAAAGGTTAAGATTGATTTTGTGGAAAATGGAATTTTTTTCTGTCCTAATAATCGTCATCACGATTAAAATGATAATTATATGTCTTATCAAAAAATGGTCTAAAGTAAAATTGAGTTTTTCTGGGAAACGAAATTTTAGAATTTTTAAAAACGTTATCACGAATAAAACAAAAATCTTGTTTTTGTGAAAATTCATTTCTGTCATTATTTTCACCACCAAACATTAAGAATTACCAACAAATGAACAATAAGTGACCACCAAATTTTACAGTTATTTTTTATTTATTTATTTTAAACATTCAACGGGCAACGCCCTTTATTAAACATGAAAAGAAACTAAATTTAAGGTGAACTAAATAAAAAAGTTGTAGTAGTAAACAGAATAGAGCACGAGCCGGTCAACGTATGGCAATAATATACTGTTTTAGGGTCTGAATAACGCTGTTCCAAAAATAATAAATGATCTGCGGGATTGAAGTTAGCACTCAAATTTTTATTATCAATATTTTGGAATTATGAACACGAAAATGAGAATCCACCTTCATATGACCTTGAAAATACCACGAAATGATTCCAATGAAGTTCAGTTGTGTTATTATATTATAATTAAATATGCGAAATACCGAGATAGAAATACACGACTGGCGCAGTACGGGCTTAGTACAGCTTGACGGATTCCCAGTACTGGGCACCTGTAAAAGTCCAGGAATTGTACCAAGACCATATGCATAAGTTCTAAGCGGAAGATCTCATTTGAAAATAAAAACCTGGTTGAGCAATGAGAAGAAAAGGAAGCAAAAGGCCGATTTAGAGCGTTTCTGCAAATAATACATCGTTAAAGAAGAATTCCCAGAATGTTCTTATATTCTATTCTATGCGAATATTCATAACTTGAAAAAAATAATTAAAATAAAAAATGCCATTGAATTTAGGACCAAATAACCATCTCTTAGTGTCTTTTATTTAATGACTTATATGTAATTTAGTTTTTCTCTGCAATCGACTTTGAATATTACTGAGTACAATATCCAATTATTATATATACTTTAAAATTAATTCTTTTAAATGTATAGCCGGCTTATTTATTACATTAAACAGTTATTCCAAATTTTATTCATTATTATTTATAAATATATTCATATTGCATAAGTAAGTGTATGCCTGGTCAGTGAAAAATTTATTCTTGCTGCAAAAACGGTTTTGGATCTCTGCAATTTATTTTTACCGACTTTATAAGTTTAGCATTCCTCAAATTTTCAGCCAAAAATATTTAATAATGTAGAGAAAATTTTGGAAAAATTTAGAAAAATAGATTTAGCTTGTATGGTAAGTTATTAATTATCACATAACCAAGAGTCACATCACGTCGATCTTTTAAGTACTGTATTCTCGTCTTTTTTTAACTTGAAATTAATAATATTGGTCTAGTAGAATATTTATTATCGTTGTTTGATTAAGTTTTAATTATTCAAACAAGTATAATTTGTTAAAATTATTGTTTTTCGATTCATAATTTTTATTTAAAAACTTCAAAAAAATCAAATTAATCAAACAATGTTCATAAATATTATATGCAAAAATATTCTTAATTTTTGATTAAAATGTTATTTAAACAAATTCCATTTGTTCAAACAATGAAAATTAATTAAATAATGTTAATAAATATTCCAAAAGACCAATCGTAATAATTTCTAATGAAAAAGCGAATTTTGAAGAAAATCGTTGAAACAAATTCGATTTCTTTAAACAATAAGAAATTAATGAACCGATGATAATAAGTATTCCACTAGACTAATAGTAATAATTTTTAGAAGAAAAAACGAAAATAAAAACGATTGTCGCATGAAAGTGACAAGGATGTCATAATCATATAAAAGGAAAAAGAATCATGACGGCTCCAATCTCTTAATTTTCTGCATATCTCTATAACAACTCGTAGATATATAAAAGAATGTGATTTCTGAATTTGAGGATCTCTATCAAACTAAAAAATTAGGTCCATAATATTGATAATAAAGTAGGTTTAACCAATGCTTCCAACCTAATAGTATTAGTCATACTATTAGTATCACATTGTGCGTTACCTACTAGGTAACCTGAAAGTCTTTATTCTGCCTCATGCCCGTAGTACCTTTGATAAATCACTTTAATTTATAAACAAATTTCGATTCCGCCACTGCTGCTGTTTGAGGAATTCAGGGTATGCCCTCAAGAGCCTTCCACCATGTCCTCCTTGCAAGGAACTTTTAAGAAACTTATAAAACATAAAAGGGCCCCTAAGGAATTTTGATGCAGACTCCCTCAAGCCTAGATACGCCACTTTTCCTTTCCATTTTTTACGAAAGTTATAATTAAGTAATTTAAAAAAAAAAGTTCAGAAAAGTCTACCAACAATACACCTATTTTAAGGGTAGTCCCGCGCGAAAGGTCTCGCAAAAATATCAACCGATATTCAAATCGGCTAGTCAAGATTCTACTAATTAAGTATGATTATTATTTTATTTAAATAAATCCAACCTTAATCCGATTTCCATCTGCCAGGTCGATCTGCCTACGTCACTTTTCATATAGAAGAATATATTTCGGTTTGGTACAATTAGCACAAATAATGCAGGTGATAAGTCATACGAATCGTGACTTCCTACACCACCGGGAGACGATCAAGTCGAGAAAATCACTTCACTTCACAATATTAAAAAAAACACAGAACACTTGATAACTTTTTTCCCAATTTGGCTTTGCCACAACTTCTTCACGAGGGAGTCAAAACTAAACTCAGAGATAAGGATTAGAAACCTGAGTCAGTATTAGAAATAATTTAATGAATTTTGGACGTAGCAGGACATCGACCAAGCAAGCTACCATAATAACACAGCCGCTTCACACCAGCGGCGTGAGGATTCAAATGACAGGTAGTAATAAAGGTGACCGAGTGGAACAATTGCGTTAGGGACAAACTTCCAAGCATCGTAAACCTTATTAGAAATAGTAACTATTTCCCAATTGGAAAAATGATTTGATATTGCAAACAAATCAAAATGAACTGGCTAAAAATATTTATATTACAACATATTAAAAATGTGTACCTTCTAGCAATTGTTGTAAATCAAATATCCACACGATTGATTTACTTTATTCTTAATTGCTTAAATAGTTTTTATTGTTTAAATATAACTTCTATTTAGAATAAAGCAAAAAAATGTTTTTGTTTTTTTATTTGATAACTCCTCCTCCAGGTGGTAAAGGGGCACAGCGACCGGGCGGTGTGCCTGGCCCTTCATGTACCCGGTGGACAGCTGGCGGAGTGGTCTCGCTACGTCGGCTGATGTGTGACGGTTTCGTGGGTCGAGGAAGCTCCCGCTCACCTCTCGAGTCAGAACTGGTCAACTCTGGTTGACCGGCTGGATTGAAAACTGCCAATTACTGTTGACAGTCGGGTCTGGAACTTCTCGTCGACACCTGCCGACGATTTGGTTCTGGTCGTCCCCAGAACTTCCGTTCGCGTTACCTCTTCCAGAAATTAAGTCCCTTTCAAAGAGGTCCCCAGGCACTGCTCGCTAAAACGACCTGCAAGCTCTCTTTAAAAGGCACCGAATATACCGTCCGAACGTGGTAATCACCCACCGGGCACTGTTTGTTGGACGACCCGCAAGGTGGTTACCAGTCCACTAAAGATGAATGTTATGTTCGATAATAAAGGCGAAGCCTTCCTTGTTAAAAATTTCTTCTTAAAAGAACAGTTGTGTTTAAATTGCAGAGGGTATGCCAAGAAACAACCAATTCTGATGGTAATTGCTTCTTTATTGAATATGCGCCTTAGGCCGATCGCAGGAGATTTAGAGATGTTGCTTGAAGCTAGTAGAGAGTCAGACTCGGTACCACGGTGATGGCAGCGTGTCATTATATGCGAGAGCGCGCAAGTTCTCCCTCTCTACTGACCGCACGGTCTCTCCCTCCCTGCGCGGAAATCGAGGAACGGGGCGCCGTCGTTCAACTTCCCACTCCTCGATGACGGTTCAAGCGCGCAATCAGTTTCTTGAGTTGCGCGGGTTGGTCGGAAATTTCGCACGCCCGCGATTAATCTCTCTCTCTCGCACCAGCATTATACTTCATCTTAACCTAAGGTGCATCTTACTCTCTAATTTATTAGTGTATACACAACAACGTAATATATATCTAATCAAATATACATACCCATATACACCCCAATTATACAAGCATATAAACTTACACACATATATCCGTGATAATAACTAAACTATAGCACGTACGAGGTACGTGTGAAGTGACTATGTTGCTATTATATAAAAACAATATGAAAGTCGAAAAACGAAAAACAAAGCTCGTCGAGATGAGTGTTTGGAATTCCGATTTGTTAAAATTATTGCGAAAGTTCTGAATTCCGAGCTCTCCCGTTTTATACATCGATGGTGTATATCAAATTTGTGAACAAACTCGAAAAAGTTTTGGTACATCTGGTATTTTTATCGGCATATATAATTGTTTAAATCAAAGTTCAAAACGATTGAATTATTTCATTGTTAATTGTTTAAACAATTTCTATTGTTTGAATATAACTTTGACTAAAATATGACAGAAAAATGTAGTTTTATTTTCCAAATTGGTCAATAGACTCAACGAAATTCTAGTGTTTCTGGTATTTTTTACAGGAATTAGCAATTGTTTAGACAATTTCCATTTGTTTAAACTTATTTCACAATATATAAAAAAATTGAGAAATTCTCCCAAGTAAAATAAACCAATTAGTCTAAATTCCAAATAAAAAATATTGATTAACTGTATTGTTAATTGTTTAAACTTTTTCATATTCGAATATAATTTCTAACTATAGTAAGGCAAAAAAATTTAAAGTTTTATAAATTTGGCAATAAACTCGACAAAATTCTGATATGTCTGGTATATTACCTTGTTTTAATTGAAATGTGACTGAAAAGTAAAGAATTTAAGAAAAAATTTGAACCATGTAGAACTACTATAGGTGAAGATATTCGTGAGTAATTATAACTTATGTAAACAATAGTTGTAAACGACTAGAAATTGTTTAAACAATTAGGTTTTCTTAACAGAATTATCATAATTTCACTTTTAGTAAAGAGTCAACAAAAATTAAACAATAAAAAAAACATTAGAAAAAAGCGTCACTGTAGGAGAAGGTAGTTGTAAGCCATTATGAATTTGTTAAGCAATTATATTTTGTATATTGCATAAATCATTACCGCAGTCTAATTCAAAAAAGGGACAAAAAGTGAAACATTTAAGGAAGAACGCCACTGCCTGGTGTTAAAATAGGATAAGTTAGTTTTAAATAGTAATAAGTTGTTTAAACAATTAATGTTTATAAATTTCTTGAATTATTACCGCCTCTAAGAAAAAAGTGTACAAAATGTCGAAAGTTTAACATAAAACGGCAACAAGCTAGGCACATTTAAATAGAATATTATTTAAAATAATAATTAACTGTTTAAACAAGATCTTATGCTAACTACTGCGTGAAAAGTGAAGAAAAAATTTAAAATTTCAGAAAAAAATAAAAACTCCAGAATTCGTCAAAGAGAAAATTATTAAAATAACGATACACTGGTAAACAATTAAGTTTATTTATTGAATTAATTATTAGCTCACTCTAATTCAAAAATGGATAAACTGTTAAATTTAAGAAAAACCCACAACTTTCTAGCATTATTCTAAGATAATATTGTTATAAATAATAATAATTTATTTTAAGCAATTATTTTGTGAAGTTTGATTAATAAATGCAAATAAAGATAACTTAAGAATGTACGAGAAGTAATAAAATAATAAAATTATTCAACCTTTTCTTCTTTAAGAATAATTGATCATGAAATTAATCAAATTACAGTACAAATTACACGTAACGATTTAAGCAATCTGATAGTAACACTGAACCTTTTTTAATTTAAAAAATTCAAATCAATATAATTTGCAAAAGTATATCATTCGTCACAAAAAGGTCGTGGAAGTAACCGACCTACACATATACGCGTATATATGTATATATAATTTTGCAGTTCCACGACTTCGGAAATTGCCTTAAATTATCATAAATTACCGATGCCGTGGAACTACCAACGCGATACACTTTATGTTATATTTAATTAAATAATTATTTTATTCAAATAATGGATACCGCTCGCATCATGGAAGTATCCACTTTATACTTTTTCTTAAATAACAAAAAAGTAATAACAATATTTATAAAATTTGTCCATGGATAGAACCATCCTCATAAGCCCCAGCTTAAAAAACTTAAAACAACAATTTTTTAACTCTTGTTTCTCATTATTTTTTTATTACTCTATGGCATCATATGAGCGTAGAATAAATCAACCGTTATCGGAAGTGTGAAAATAAATATATTTTTTTTTAATTTCTTGTTTTTTAAATTAAAGGAGCTTAAATTACATTATAAACGGGAACGGACAGATAGCCTATTCTTCGCAGAACCCATCGAATTCTTTTTCACGCTTCACAATTTTGTATCGACTGGACTTAGAAATTGTATCGTGTGCTCTTTAGGTGTTTTAGAGTATTTTACAGCAACTAATAATTTTATCATATGTAATTTTTTTGAAAAAATTGTCTTTGCTTTTTAAGCGTATCTTTTCTTTTTTTTAGATTCATTACGTTGGTATAGTAATGCCCCGATCATGGGAGAAGCCGTCCGCCAGTACTGAGTTGTAGAATACACGGAAATAACTGGTAGAGTATATGCTACTATTCGTGTTCAGTAAGCTGATTTATAATAATAGCAACGATTCGTTGGTTCAGACATTAAAATTTTGAAACAAATATGAATAATACATCTATTAATATAAAATATCTTATTTTCATACTTTTGGTGTAAACCGACAAATTAGAATGTTGAGACCATATAATTCTAATTTTTATGTGCTTAGGAATTCATTCCTGGCTTTTCAAGCTACTGATAACTAGTCTCGATAGGCGAATGGTTAGGCTCGTTGATTAACGTGCGTTAGGTTGTGCGTTCGAATCCCCCCCGTTGCGTGCGAAATTTTAATTGTTATTTAAGCGTTAAAAATTACGATCTACCAATTAATCATAAGTAGATGCATGAATATCATGAAAAAAAATAATGTATTATATGTAATTATATATTTTTAAGGATTCTTCTTTATAATTTTAAGCGCGATTTTACTAATCACTGAAGAGTAACATCTACTGCGCACGCATTGGCATGTGGGATTCTTGTTCAGTAGCACGCACTCATTTTCAGTATGTTCTACTGACTTTTTATTGGCGAATAAAAAACAAACTAGTTAGTTAGGCTAAGGCGTAGGCTTTAGACCCACTCCTTCGGCTTGCGGGTTCGATTCCCGCCTCGCACTCTGCAAGAGTCTCGGCGGCCCACGCGGAGAACACTAGCCTAGCAAGGGAGTTGTTCAACTCCGGAGAGTCTTGGGACCCGTACCTAAAGAGAAAAAGGTTTTCGCTAAGTACTTAAAGCTATTGCTCTTGGTGGTTCGGAACCCACCTTAAACTGTAGGTCCCCCTTCCACCACCAAGTAAGTGTGTGGGGGGTGTGTAAGGGAATAGAGAAGAACGTACAAGAAAAATGTAAACCCTTAGGGGACACATTAGAAGCTTCCATTCCATAAAAACTTCACAATGAAAAAAACCAACAATTTGAAGTTTTAGGTTAGGACGTTACTGGTATTTTATGTTAAAAATTTAATTATTTTATTTCAAATATTAAGAATAGCTTAAGACGAGAAGTATTACTTTTAAAGAGAAGAATTATTTGTAAAAGGGCAGCAAATTAAAAAAATTGAAAAATACGCTGCTAAGCCCATGTCCGTTGACATGTTGCGGCATACCAACTTTTTATTACTATAATAAAAAATGCGCTTTCGAGCAAATTCTTTTAACAGGATGCGTAATTGATTTTTATCTACTTTTTGGGCCTACAAATCCATTTTCTTTCAAATACCCCTTAGCACCTTTTGGAATGCCGACTTTCAAATATTAATAACTTTTATGGTTTTTACCGCCATATTGCCAAGTCTTGCCCAGGGACATTTGCACAAGAAATACCTAATTGTGGGAAAACACCCCAAGGGCAGGAAACTGCATTGGAACTCTGAAATCACGATCCTCTAACTCTACTTTGGCGCCATCTATTAGTACTCGCCGCAACTAAGGGAATTAAAATTATGGTTTGACATAATGAAAATGCAACGAGGTCAAGATAGGCTAGACCATAATAAAATAATTAAAATTATGCTTTAACATAATGGTAATACAACGAGGTCAAAACAGGCTAAATCATAATAGAAATGAAACGAATTAAAATTATGCTTTATCATAATGGAAATTCAATGAGGTCAAAAAAGGCTAAAGCATAATTAAAATGAACTAGAGTGCTAATGTTATATAAAGAATTAAAATTATGCTTTAACATGCTGAAAATGATTGTGCATTGAAAATGGAAAGCATGAAAAAAACTTGGTATCATATTAAATAATGAAAAATAAACTAATTCTTTTTAAGATTCCAACACAATAATAATGAAGCGATTTAAAATTATATCTGAGCATGTAAATAATTGTCAACTGCTAGACATCATATTAATGTTCCGTAAAGAAAATAAGCTCAATTCTTTTAGATTTTCGTAAAGCATGACAGTATTTGTTTGGAAAATAAATAACCACAATTTTATCATATGAAAAGAAATATTATTATGTTAAAGCATGAAATAAATGAATTAAATTTGTCTAGACATAATAATAATGACTATGATTCTCCTATCCTCTCCATGCATTCACAATTTATTTTATCATAAACTTTAATTTGAATTCATTTTTTATGTCTAGGCATAAAAAGAATGTTTTTAAAAAAATTATGAAAAAACGAGTTGCATTTCTTTTCTGTTCTTTATCATGGATGCTATTTAAAAGTAAAACGGTTTGCCATAATATACATCCTTACATGCAATAGAAAACTACCTACATGAATGAATTGAAAAATAAAATTTTTCTTTAGTACAGAACTCTTTTGAAAAAGACAGAGATTTTATTCTTTAGTTCAATCAACAAAAAATCGTGTTTTTGTTTTATTATTCCTATGAAATAAGTTCAGTTTACATTAAATATAATTGCTAAGTATATTAAAATTCTACTCGAATATAATTTAGGTGAGATGAAATGGAAAATTTTCATTTTTATCAACAGACAACTTATATAGTAAGATATACATAAAATTGTTATTTGTCTTTTTTCACGATCTAGACTAGTTAAGTAGAACAAACAGTGATTACGTTATTTAAAATATTGGTGTTAAAAAAAATTTTTATTATACAAATGTTGTGCCGACATGTTTCAACCTGATTTTCAGGTCCTTTTCAAGGCTTATTCTAAAAGGAAATACATACGTTAAGGAATAAAATAGAAATTATTTGATTAATATGTGCTTATTAGTCGTTGATGTTTCCATTTATTAATAATCCAGACTGCATGATCTCCATGTTCCTCCTTAATTCGTCTGTAAAATCCTTCGTTGCAAAAATACTTACATCTATATGCTGACCTTAAAATTTAAACATCGATTATGGGCAACATTTTTGCAAATCAATGAAGAATTGGCGGCAGGATGTTCTTCACAAACATTATAAAAAGTGATACCAGGACAAAAATGCTTACACTTAAGGAAATAGTTTGAGGCTAATGCCAATCCGAGTTTGCTTGAAAATTTCTAACTGAATTAGAAAAAAAATTGTGCTGTCTCAGCCATACGAATTTTATTTGCCTTTCATTTTTGTATCTTCAGAATAATATTTGAATTTTATGTATACAATAGATCAGGATTTTTAGGTAATTTCGTTATTTTACGCCTGATTTCAATTTAAAATATTATAAATCATTTTAACTGATTTTTAAAAAATTCAAAAAAATTTAAGGATCTTCATGTAATTTAAAAATATGTTTAAGTATTAAAACAGATTTTCAGGACTTATTTGATTTAAAAAATTTTCAAGTTTATAATTGAATTTCGAAAGATTTCAAAAGAGTTCAAGATATTTTAAAAGAATTTAAGAGATTTTAAGTAATTTTGAAGAATTTCTAAGGAATTTCAGTATAATTTTAATGAGTTTAAAGATTTTAAAGTAATTTTAAAATATAAATAATGTTCTTGAATTCTTTAAAGTCTGTTAAATTTCTTGAAATGTACGTAAATTTTTAGAAATCATTTAAAATTGATTAAATTTCTTAAAATATATATTGATTTCTCTAAAATCTTTAAAAAAATCTTGAACTCGTGTGGAAATAATTCATGGCGCTATACTGTTCCAGCCTAGACCGCCACGAGTCTATTGGCGCAATCTCGAGAAACTATGCTGGGGCAGAGCGCAAATGTAACGCTCCAATCGACTAGCCGCTATCTAGACCAGCGGTACTGGCGCGTTCTAGTGAATCTAATAAAATCTAGTAGATCTAGATGCGACTTAGATTGCAAATTTAATACTTATTTTTATAATTAACTCATTCCTGACATAAAAGAATTATGAGCTTCATTGAGAATATTAACAAATTCCAGATTTCTGTAAAGAAATAGAATATAGCTCGTATGTGCTTTTTTGACAGAATGTTTCCAAATGTTATTGATAAAAAAGAAAATGTCAATTGTAAATATTTTGGAAACAGGAGCCAGCTTCAAAATTGAATTCTCATTTTACTCCACAAATATTAGAATTACATATTTTTTAAATCTGGGGTCAAATGCTGGGGTTAGAATAAAAAAAACACCTTATACAAAAACTATTGGAATTAGCCAATGTTCTACTCCGAATAAAGATTTAATTGAAAAGAGGACTAAACCCTGATTATCTAGGAAAGATGCAATTCTAGTATTTATGGAGTAAAATGAGAAAATCCAGTTTTGAGGTTGGGTCTTGATTCCAACGCCTTTACGTCGAAAAAGGGTCTGGAAAACTTGAAAACTCGTGGTCGCGAAACGAAAAGTATTCACACTGAGTGGCGGCATGGCGAACATCTGATTCTTGCAATCCGGTTCCGGTCATTGTTGCCAACATTTTTAGTAGCAGTTTTCAAATTGCATTGTATGATGAAAGTTGAGTGCTGTTGGTAGCACTGCATAATATTTGAGGTTAAGAAATATGTCATTTTAATGTAGATGAGTACTGGATTCATGTCATACGAAAAAGAAAATTACTTTCCTAGAAAACCTAACAATAAAATGTTTTTATTCAGCACGAATTTTTTGTATTAGCTTTGTCTTTCATTCAATACTTTACCAATACACAATGTATAGTGCTTCAGATCAATCGATATTCAGTGATGAATTAAATTAACAAATCTGCGCTATGAGACAGCACTGACAACACAGGCAACTTTCTTTCTTGTATTTCCTTTGATTTGAGTACTGCAATAAATGTAATTTGTTATATTTTATTAATTAGTTTTTAAATGACGCCTTCTTTTTCAAAGTCCAAATAGAAGTACTTTCTAGAGGCAAGCTAGATTTTAGACGGAATTTTTATTTTAATGTAATGTCAAATTCTGGCTAGCGACATTAGTGGGTCTACATAGAACTGCGTGATGGATTTTTCTATCTAGTAGGTATGGATAGCGCCAAAAGAGCGCCAATCTAATTCGGCGTGAAAAGACAACCACGAATAATCCAGTAGTGACAGTTTATGATACAATTGAGATTATGATACAGTTCAGATACAGTTGAGATACTTTAAAAAAAATGTAATTGACGTCTATTTGGTCACATTCGAACAGATATGACGTCACTAAGGTATAAAACTGAGTACCAATGAGACCACTTTAGTAGCTATGTTACTTTTCAAAATGGTGACCAATCAGGTTTCGCGGCCGCCGCGGCTTTTTACTTGACAGCTGATCCAGCTGATTATCTAAGTTAACCTATCAATGTCAAAAAACCGCTAAAAACAAGAAATCGAAAATAAAAGCCGAATCAAGAGAGGTAAAAGATATAAACAAAAAATAAATTTGAAACTCAGCGAATTTCCTAAAGAAGGTAGATTAGTCGATAAGAAGTGTTTTGGAGCTACATGTGATTCTATGGAGGATAAAGATTCGAATAAAATTTTTGTTCCTTTACCGTAAAATATATAAACACGTCGGCAATTGGCAGCAGCTATTTCGGCTGATTATTTCAATTGTTTTCTTTATAATTATTATTAATTATGATGGATTAATAATACATGAAAGCCATTTAGAGACATTTATACTTTGAAATTCATGTTTAGAAACCATTTTACTTTGTTTTTATTTTTTCTAATCTAGGTAGTTTAAATTTTCCCGCGAAGAATGGCGTCACAAAAATATAGTCAATCTATGCCAGGGGTACGTTCAAGACGACCAAACGTGTGCACACGGGTGCACACGTGTGGTCTTCTTGAACGTACCCCAGTGGCGTCAGAACGTGGATATCTCTGGCATGCGCAGTTCGCGCAATCCGCGTTCTAACACCACTGATCTAAGCATTTGACGAAAAAGGCCATGAGTGGGAGTAATATTCAAAATTTATTGAGAAAAAAAACACGTTTCTTATTCAAAAAAAAATCTTCCTTCTTGGAATAAAATAATGAGTTACTAAAGAATCAAAATATCTTTTTATCTCATTTCATGCAACATCCCCATTAAAAATAGTTCGTTTTTTCAACAAGTTCAGAAATCTAAAGGTTCTTGGAAAAGGAAAGTCTGTGTACCTTTTTTATATTCTTAAAGATTTTTGAAGATATCAGATGTCAAATGAAAATTTTAACAAAAAAAGTTCATTTTCAACAAAAACAGAATCCTCGAAGCAACAGACAAAAGTACTTCTACCAGAGATATTTTAATTAAGAATAAAGAACAGCTGAATTCAACTAAAATTGCGCATTTGCCCCAAAACAAGGGACCATCCAAGCAAAACAGATTTTTAAGTCAAGGAAGAAATGTTAAAGAAATTCTAATTTTAAGGGAAAGATTATTTAAAAGTCCGCAATCTGCAACATGTTTTTTTGCTTTTCTAGCCTGGATCTTTTGACAGTAAAGAAGCTGTTTTAATTTAAAATATAAGTAAATTGTTCATAAAAAATATTTAACGAATTTTAGTTTTTGTCTCAATACGCCTGTTTGGTAGCTACAACAGCGCCACCATTTTCGAACTATCGGGAAGGAATTAAAGAAAAGCGGTTTGCAAATTCAGCCAATGCGCTTAAGTCAAAAACATAGCCTCACATCTGTAAGGTTATTTTTTAGGTCCAATCGACTCGAGTTGTTGATATAATTTTTTCGAGGATTGGTCGATAATTTTTTAAAGATACTTAGGAGAATCAGCAACTTCCGAGCGTATGGGATTTCTACCTACTAAAATCCACCACCCTTTCCTTCTTGGCAGATATTCCCTCGAAACCGCTTTTGCATGACTTAAGGAGATGCCATTTTCTTAGCCTTCTGTGGCTCCAGCTTTCTTTTCGGCAGCAATACATCAGCCGAGAGCACGTCATAGCTAACGTAAATCAAAGCGCTAACGTAGTCGTATTTTATAGTTGTAATTTACCAGGACTCTTAAAGAGAGACTTCTCGAATTTCAATCAAGAATGAGACGCGAAAACTAAGTAAGCAGCGACAAAATGGCAGAAGTAAAAGAGGACACCTAGATTCCAGAACCGAGACCGCTCATGGAGCTGGACATTTTGGGTGATCATGAAACAGGTGTTTTGAACCCTGGCGCGAAACTAAGTGTAGCAGACTACCAGTTACACCAAATTCCGGTATTTAACCGAAACCCGTGAAATCGATCCTCTAATAACTAATTTTAAGTTCGCCGATGGTTGCCGAGTCAATCGAAACCTTTTGAAAACAGTTTTCGACGTATATATTGGCAACAGAGTGGTAACGGTAACTTTTACTATTTTTTTGGCATCACAAGATATTACAACGATACAAGATTCAACGCTAAGAGTTGAACATCCTGTGCGAAAATAAAAGTTATTTCCTCTATGAACATCAAAAACATAACCTTGATAATCCACACGAAATTACCAAGATTATCTTCAAGATAGGGGGAGGTCCTACGCATCCCGAAAAGCCTCGCATTTACACGAAAATCCACCTATTCGTATCGAATCCGCCTTACTAATATTCTTCACAAGAGGAAGAATTATTGCTACGACTAAATGCCATACCAAACGTTATTCTTATCCTATGCCGACAGCTATAGGAGGCAGGAGAGAAAAAACAAATGAGCCGTGGAATACGCCAGCCGACAATGCGCATCAGCTGAGTGAAATTATAGTACTACTGAGAGACAAGTGCTTGCAATCATCTGATCTGTTAAAAAAATATGTACATATATTGAGGATGTTGACGTCACGTTAAGCGAATATTATCCGGCATTTCGTTGGCTAATGAATTTCAAACCAATTACAGGAAATTTGGCTCATTGAGCACTTATGTTGCAATCTTCCAATTTGAAATTTTTCATATCCCAGGAAAATGCAGTGTTTTCGCTGACACTCCCTCAAGTCCATCATGTGGAAAGCAAACTCAGGGCGCATATTGGATATGTTCGATCAGTATCGACCTCCCAATTTATTTCATTTAAAACCTGCGCGACGAATAATGATCAGATTCATAAGTAAAGGGATTAATCGACAACTTCGAGAAAGTCAACAACCCTGATCCGAACAACTGGATAACTAGAGGCTACATCGTGTCCGACTCGCGGTTCTGGTTATTTTTTGTCAGCCATCCCTGATTGCATCTTAGTTCAAAATCCAACGTTTTTTTTAATTGATATTTTTGGCTTGAAAATTCAGCTTTTTATTTGAAAATTTATTTTTTTTAAACTTCATTTTTTTGTTAGAAATAACGAACCGTAGACTAGCATAGTTCAAAGGAATATATTCCAAACGCGCAAGGATAAATAGACGTTTCTATAACACATGCATCGTTTCAGCCCTTTTGGAAGCCTATAAAGCGGCGCTAAAGCTCTATTTTTTACTCCCAAGAGAGTAAAAAGAGACGTCCGAGGCCAAAAATTTATAGGCATGTTTTTATTGAATTTTTGGTAATTTATGCCGAGTACGAATAAGGGCCCATAATACGCTAATAGACTCATAATTGTACTGCGTACATGTGCATTCGCTGTTACGTCTCCTGTTCTGTAAATGAGAACTTTCAGGCCTAAAAAAGGTCGATAAAAGACGTAATTCGTGCCTGCCTTAAATGCAATCCTCTGTTTCTTCTTGCAGAACCTATTCCTGATTTTTCTCCCGGCGAAGCTTCTCATTCTCCTGACAGACAACATATTTCCGCTAGGTTCAGATCCAGATCTCGAAATGCCAGCTCCAGATCTTCAATTGCCAGGTCCAGGTCTCCTGCCCAATTTAGGTCTGCCTTTGTCAAGCTTCCTTCCCCTGGTGGATTTGGATGTGGATTTGAACAACTCCAATTTATATAACTTATTTCCCGCCGGAATCCACTCCGGATATTCGAACTTCGAAGATACACTTTTCCTGCCGATATGCCAATGGTGACGTATTTGCAATATTGGAGACTTATGATGTTCTTGCTGGAATATATACACCTAGTGAACGTACTCACGATAAAAGACGGCGGATGAAAATAAACATGTATAGCTTAACGTTTACCCAACTGACGGATAAAGTAATCGATGAAACTTCAGTTGGTGAACGTCGCCGAATTACGCGGTTTTTTCTAGTGAAGCTGGTTACCCACATGTAAACCCGAAATCAGTTCGTGGCCTGTAGTATAAACTTATTTATTCGAGTTTATTTGATAGCCAGATAAGTGAGTGAGCACGGTGAGTGTTATCAAAAGTTTTGCATAAGTAGAAATAGTGAAATTTGATTCAATAGTTTGGCTTTGTCAGTAGATTTTATGTCATTTTATGGTATGGCAGACGCCGAGATCAGTTCTCCAGGCAAAACCGAGGGAGGCAGTGGAATGACCAATAAATGAACAGATACAGCAGAAATCAAAAAACGATGTAACGACATTTGATCAAGCAACCACGACTGGATCATGAAAGAACAAAACAAAAAAAAGAAACCTGGGAGAAAGCCCAAATCTGAGAAACTTACTGCAACTAATGCTAAAAGTTTTAGCACTATGGAGAAGTTTATAGTGAAAAGTGTGGAAAGTATGGCAGTGTAATTTGTGATGGAAGGAAATGAGATGGCATTTGAGAGAAGCCGTAGAACGTCCAGACCGCCAGGGGCATCATGGACACACATACTTGGTGGTGGGAGGGGGACCTTTAATTTAAGTTGGGTTTCGAACCAGCAAGAGCAACAGCTTTAAGTACTTAGAGAAAACCTTTTTCTCTAGAGGTACCGGTCCCACGACTCTCCGGAGATATACAACTCCCTTGCTAGGCTAGTGTTCACCGCAAGGGCCGCCGAGACACTTCCAGAGTGCGAGGCGGGAATCAATCCCGCAAGCCGGCGGGATAAGGGTTAAGAGTCTTAAATGGTTAAATAGAAGGGCATAGGGAGGGGAAATGAATGCACATCTGCAGATATGGAGGTTCGGTTCTCGATTATATCATAGTATCATAGAATGAAGGAGAACGTCCTATTAAAACAATGCAGATTGAAACTAGAATAGAATCTGACCATTTACCGTTAGAATTCAATCTTGAAATTAATATAAAAAAATAAGAGAAAATACTTTGAAAACCGAAGATAAAAAATAATAACAAAAAGATTTAGGTAGGTTGGACAAAAGGGAGAAGACTATATAAACTATATAAACTATATAAACAAAATCGGGGAGAGGGAAAAGGATACCTAAACATGGATATACATTTTAGGAATTCGTTAGAAGTGTAAAACAGATGCAAAAAGGGAAAACACTAGGAGAAGATGGGATTCCAATTGTATTTGTAGAAGGTTTGCTACAGGTCTGGGCGAAGGAATTACATCAAAAACTAAATGGATTATGAGTAACTGGAAAAATGATACAGGGCTGGGAAAAATCGAAAATTGTACCAATATTTAAGGGAGGGAATGAGGAACATATGGGAAATTATAGGAGAATTTCGTTGTTAGATACAAGCTACAAAATATTTGGGTCGGTTATGGACCAAAGGACTAAAAATTGGTTGAAAAAGCTTAAAAACTACACACGCTAGGATCAGGGGAAGAATTCTTGCGATGATAAAGTTTGCTGGCGATTTGGCAATACATCTAAATAAATCGAAAAATATAATATTCAAGAAAAGGGACAAAAGAGCACTTTTTGAGAAATAGAAAATATTTGGCGAAGAAGTACAGCTTGCAGATAAATACAAGTATCTGGGTTGTTGGTTCTCTTTAGGTGAATCGCAAAGAAAGCATATTAAAATTCTGGAGTAATGAAAGGAGCAAGATTAGGAGGGCTAAGTCAAAGATTATATTTAATGGATATGCTACTAAAGTCGGGAGGACTATACGGGGTAGAAGGTTGCGGGTGTAGAAGATTGTAAGAAATAGAGAGGGCATAGAAAAACTTCGTCAAAATGGTTGTGGGTTTAGATAGGAACACTTCAGGATACATCTAGAAAATGGAAACGAGGAGGAATGACATATAAATCGAATCGAGAAATCGAGTTTACCGATATGTAGAAAAAATTTGGGAGATGGGGCCTGAAAGGTTACCGAAAATCTGCTAACCAGCTGAAATACGAGATACGAGGGTAGTTCAATAAGTCCTTAGAATGAAGTATAAAAAAAATTTTTTTTTGGTAAATTTTTTTTTATTTTTCAACATAATCTCCTTGGAGCTCTATACACTTGGTCAATCGCTTTTCAAGTTTTTTTAATCCTTCAGAAAA
>NC_046662.1:12436593-12452287 GCF_010883055.1 Belonocnema kinseyi | reverse complement strand
CTAGTCGGGAGTGGTGCTGACTGAAAACAGATGATTTGGAGCGATTCGCGCGCCATCTGTTGGTCATTCTAAGGACTTATTGAACTACCCTCGTATATCAAACAAAAATCCTCTAGTTTGGGGAAATAAATAATGGAGTCAATGAGGGAAGTAACAGATGGACCAACTTTGAACTGAATTCGAGAGAGGGTATCAAAAGGGATCATAAGGAGAACTTTAGAGAAAGGTTGCAGAACCAAATGGAATCCGGAAGGACAAGAAAATGCAGGAAAGGCACATATGGCACATATGGACGTGTAGTTCACGGAAAGTTCTATTTATGAGAAAAATATTATAACAAAAAAAATACCTGCCCGGAAAATGTTATGCCCTCACAACTCTAACGGGATGCTTTCCCTATATGAGTAGAAGCGGAAAAAAATTCGCCACCAAAGAAGATAAATTTTCAACTAAAGAGTTAATCTTAACAAAATTGTTCATTTTTCATCTTTAGAAACAAATTTTATAATAAAACAATAAGTATTCAAACAAAAATGCACTTGTTAAAATTTTGGATGAAAAATGGAAATTTCAACGAAAGAAGTTAATTTTTAAGTAATAAATATTAATTGTCAACCAAAAAGGGACCTTTAAGATTCCATTTTAAAAATCTAATTTTGAATAAATAAAAATAATCGAATCTACAATAAAATAGTGAAATTTGCAACCAAAGAAATGAATTCACAAACAAACAAAAAACTAATATTTTTTAAAAACGACGAAATTTCAAGAAAATACATGAATTTTCAACCAAATAGTTGAATTTTCAACTAAAAAGATAATGTTTTAACGGAAAATTGAATACTTAAATTTTTAGTTGAAAAACAATTATACGCAACTTTGAGTGTCTGACAAGATTAGAAACAGAATTTTCTCAACATTAATGTGAAAATTTTGTATGTATTAGAAATATTTGTAAACTTGCTAAATTTCAGAAAATGTATCAAATCTTTCTTGATTTCTTCCAAACTTCTAAATATTCTAAACATTTTTTTTTAAAAACTCGAATTTTTCCTATCGTTTTGTAAAATCCTAAAGAATTAAAATCTTGAAGGCCCTCCTGGATCTCCCTTCCTCATATGCTTTCTTAATATATGAACACTTTACAAAACCTTTAATGTCTTAAAATACTTATCACAATATTACAAAACTCAGATTTTACAAATTTCTTTTAATTGTAAAATAAAGCTAAATTTTTAAATGTTGAGATAAGTGTTTCATATCGTTAAAGATTTTCAAATATGTCAGATGTGTCAGAAAAAATTCTAAGAGATTTGAAAGAAATTTTTTTATTTTATAGGATTTTAAAAATATTAGGAAAATTTCGAGTCTTCTTAAAAGATGTTTATAAATTTTTAAGAAGTTTGAAACAAATCATGAAATATTTGATAAATTTTCGGAAATTATTATTATTTCTTATCTATTTAAAACGTTTTAAATTCATCAAAATATTGTTAACTGACTCGAATTTTTATCAAAACTTTGAAAAATCATTAAAAATGTAGAAAATTTCTTATAATCTTCTAAATATTAGAATTTGGTTGTTGTCTTAAAACCTTTGGAGATTCTTCTAAAGCTCCTGAAGTTTATCCTACGTTTCTGAAACTCTTCTAAAGTCTAAATTCATTTTTAATCTCATCAATTCTACTAAATGTTTATTCGAATTACTCGATTATTTACATTACTTCAAACTTGTAATCTTGACCAATTGCAACATTTTGCTTGAAAATATTCGACATTCTTCTTTTAAATTTTAGGAAATCCTTTAATATATTTAAAAACCTTTTTAATTTTCTCTTAAAGGAGATTTTTCAAACGAAAAAATCACTAGAAATTTGCACACGAATTTTAGAAAAATAATTCTTTGTTTAATCTTGTCAGACCTTTTGATCTTCTGAGCTTTAAAAATTATTCAAATTTCTCCTGATTTTTTTTAATTCTTCAAAATTAAAAAAAATTGCCTTTACAATTTTTCAGATTCTTTCACAATGTTTTTAATCTTTTGTAATATTTTGAAATATTTTTAAACAATCTCTTAAAATTATTTTTCGAAATAAAAAAATCATTTTAATTTTTTCTAAAAACCTAAACCTCTCCTAGGAACTGTAAGACATTGTAGTTGGTCGGGAGGCATGCAAACGGTTATTCATTGAGTTTCTCGCTCAATACGATCACCGCCCTAAGCCATGGATGTAGAGTGATCGTGCCCATGGTACTTTGGCACCTAGGGGTTACGAAAGTGTCTTTAATGGCCTCTTTGGGACAGCGGACGACCTCCCCGATAAATTAGTCTTACCCTTGCATGCGGGGCTCTGCAAGAGCAAACCTTTTATTTCCCTAGCGACTCGTGAGAACCAAAATGTATCATGCAAACTTAATTCTAAAGAAGGAGGAGAAAGGAAGTTAGTGGAAGGGGAAAAGGGACTGGGTCTTAATGGGTCTAACATAACTCGTCTGGGTAGACAGGAAGATCGGTATCAGACCTAAAGGACTGCTCCTGGTCTAAGCATTACCCAAATTAACTTGCATCATAGCAAAGGCGCCTCTGCAGTTTTGCAATAGATAAGACAAAGCATGAAAGCTGGACCAACTTTCGCACTGATATCGAGAATGGAGCAGGGGCGGCCAGAATGAATAAGCTGTTGTCTCGAAATCCGGATGCAATTTTCGGGACTCTAAAAATGTCCGGCGGGGGATACTTAGAGTCTAACGGGATTACCTAGGCTCACCTAATTAAGGCACATTTTCCGGACTTCACAAAGTTAGGAGAAGAGGGGACGACACCTCCAAGGCAATCAAAGCCACCTGCGGCCCAACTGGACCCGAAATGACGGCTAGCTAACGAGATTGTTACCCTAGCCAGGGTCAGGTGGGCCCTGAAACCTTTCAGTCCTTACAAGTCTCCTGATCCGGATCGCATATATCCAGTCCTCTTACAGAGGGCTGGCGAGATCATCATTGGGCTGACTGTGAGACTTACTAGGACTAGTCTGACGTTGGGTTATTTTCCTGCGGCATTGAGGGGTGCGAGAGTAGTCTATATTCTGAAAGCAGGCAAAATCGGTTATACTTCACTCTTCATTAGCAACAATACGCCTGTAAAGCTGGTCACTCGACTGAGACGGCACTAAGCAAAGCAGTTAACATAATTGAAGGACAATTGAAGCAGAAAGGCCTCGTGATTGGAACCTTCATGGCCATCGAAGGAGCCTTTAACTACAACTCTGGAGATGTGATCAGGGCGGTCATGATCGCACACGGTGTGCCTACTGCAGTTGTGGAATGGACTTGCCATATGTTAGCCAATAGAAATCTAACCACGACTAAGGGTGATACCACTTTATGTGGAACCGTTGATTCGGGATGTCCGCAGGGAGGTTTTTTATCAACCTTGCTGTGGTGGCAGGTAGTGGGTGAACTGCTTCATCTGCTCACGAGTCAGGGCCACCACGTTATAGGCTATGCGGACGATACACTGGTTATCGTGCGCAGTCAGAATCTGGATGCGCTCTTCGAAGTAATGCAGCAAGCACTAAGAATAGTAGATTCATTGTGTAAGAGAACTGGACTATCAGTCAATCCGAGTAAGACGGATGCAGTTGTATTCACCAGAAGGTACAAGTAAGGAACCACGAGTACATTGAAATTGTCTGGACAAAAACTGGGAATCAAAGGGCAAGCCAAATATCTAGGAATCATTCTGGATAAGAATCTGTCATGAAAATAAAATTACTTATTTGATGATTTTCAATTTAAAAAATTAATAGCGCAGAAAATTCGCAATCTTTATTGAAGCGAAAATAAATTCAAAATCTCGTGTCTACTACCCTTTGAGAAGAACAGGATTGTATAGATTGTGAAATCAGTTATAACGAATAAAGTAATTAAATTTTTATCTTTGAAATTGACTCTAATGAAATGTAAATATCTCTAAATTCTTGACGCCTTATAGTCTTTGAGATAAGGAAGACAGGATAATCTATATTTAAACTTCAGAATATTTCTTTACGACGCTGTTAACCAAACTCTTTATTAATACATTAATGAGTTTTTCCTCTACTTGGTAAAGATGAGGGTCGTTTATATTTTGGGTTTCACCTTGGCAATCATCCTTAATTTTCTTGGTAAATAAAAACAATGTACCTATAATTTTCAAAATATTTTGAAGCTTTATGCAAGTATTTTTTGGTGTTTTTTGTTTTATTTTTAATGTTGTCGGCGGGAGGGCTGCCGTGTGTCCCCTCTTGGCGCTCAAGCTATAAAGCATATTGACTATATGCAATTCTTAAATTAAAATTTATAAATGATTGACAGTGCGCAAAGCGTCGACTGGAAAATTAGCGGTGATGTCTTTTGAGTGGGACCTCCCACTGGGCACGAATGTCCTAAGAGGTTTTTAGAACGTACTGAAAACGTTCGAAGTCTGGCCAAATACTGTTCTAAAATATAAAATATTCCAAATACGTTTTTAGCACATATTTGGAACATTGAACGTTTTTTAAGCCTGACTTAGAACGTTTTTTTACACGTTTTAAAAACGTCTTTAAATTTCGTGCCTGCTAAGCTCTCTGGCTACAGTTAAATTATTTAATTTTTTTATTTAAAGTGGACTTAACAGAGTGATTGTGGGTAACCTTTTGTTGATTCGTAAAATTTGGAGTAGTGAAAAAATTAAGAAGTAGTTTTTGAGACTGGCTCCACAATATTTCCTAAGAATTGCACGTACATCGACGTACGTTGATATCAACGCGTGCATCTGCGTTGTTCTCCATTGCTACCAACTGTTGCGTGTGTTTCATTGGTTCACATTCCGGTATTCCTGTAAACATTGAACTGCATTGAAGCACGGGAATATCAGAATATAAACAAACGAGTTACGCGCGACAGCTGATAGCAATGGGCAACAAAGCACATGTAAGCTTTGATGCGAACGTACGTCGACATACGTACAATTCTTAGGGTACATTGCGAAGCCAGCCTCAAAGGAATAATTGCTTTCGTAGGTACTTGTTTGACAGTCGTGTTGTTTTTCTTTTGTTATGACAGCTGCACATAACCTTATTTCTTTAATTTCGAGATTTCAGTTAACATTTATGGAGAAAAGTAATGCGAAGGGTGCAAGAGTTTGATGTGTGGTTAATTGGGAAGTAAAATGAACAATGCTTCAAATTCAACTTGACAAGGATAATCTTTCACTGAAGTTTGCCTTATCACACTAAATCTTATGAATTTTGATCTATTTGAATTTAATTCGTGTACACGATAATTATGAAAGGAGGCTAGTACGATTCCCTTTTTTATAGTTTTGGAGTTAAATAGAATTTCAGCAGTTACCGCTTGAAACCCTATTTTAATTGCCATATCCATTTTCACGTGAACCTTTTCCTACATTCGTGTTCTCTTTAAGAAACGTCCTGAATACGCGTACCTGATAAATATCGAGAGTCGTCTGCTAGGAAGTAAAAACACTGAACATAGCCTCTAACCTAGTCTATCAGATCACTTATTCAATTTGCGAAAATGTAAATATGCCTGCAAGCATGAAACTGAAATATTTGTCTTGTATTTCGAATTCATTTTGTCCTAGGGCGCGTGTTCGTTGAATCTCGTGCGTCGCGCTCGCTAATGGGTTACCTCGTGCTTCGCGCTCTGAAGTCTTATGAGTTAAAGAAAGTCCAAAAAGAAGTGATATTTTATGTGAATTGTATCATAAATAAAGTGCAAATTTTTAGTACTTCGGAACGCAGGAATGGTGTAGTTTTCGAGAGAAAATAAAGTACTAATAATATTCTTATCCCATTTTCCCTTACAAGAATTTCAAAAAATGAAGTTTAAATTTTCTGTTCTCAACAATATATTTAATTCTAAATTATTTAGAACAAAAAGTAACGGATTTCAAATGAAATTATCGTTGAAGGCGACATCAAACAAGCTGAATATGGCGGAATGGAAGACCGGAACATCCGCAAACTTAACCTGTCGCAGTCAATGCCGGTGTCGCCGGTCGGGATACTTGCAAGACAGTTTTAAAAAATAAAAAGTGATAATGTACATGATTTAAGTTATTAAAATGCGAAATTATAAAAGGAAGATTGGTAGACAACTTTGGTCTGAGGAAACTTTGAAAAGGGCAATCGAAAGCATAAAAAAAGTGAGTTGAATACGCTAACCAAGCATCGGCAAATGGCTGCGCTCGCGCCGCCTGGTGGGACTTCAGAGTATTTATTGCGATCCACTGCATCTACGTACACCCACAATACATGTTGAACTTGTATGATTTTTCTTGTAATATTTTGCGAATCATTTTACGGGAAACTCCAGGGGCCAATAGTACAAGAAAAAAATAAAAATTTGGACTATCCATTGATAGAGTTAATAGCAGTCATCGGCTTTGTTTTCTCCTGTACGCCCTGTCAGGGGCGAGCTGGGGATCCAAGGACCCCCAGGGCCTCTGAGAAAAAAGCAGGGTGGCCGTTTTAATGGACGAAATAAATTCTTGGGTTTTTTCCGGCTCGCGAACATTTTTCACGGTCAATGAAATTTAAAAAATGGAACACTAAAGCTACAAAATTTTACACTTGAGGTAATAAAAACTGAGCTTTAAATGAAAGCACTCAAAGTGGAACTGTTAAATTTAGAACTTTTAAAATTTAAATTTAAAACTTTTTAATTTAAATTTTTTATTCAAATGCTCAATAATTTACGCGTATAAAATTGAAGGTAATAACATTTTTCAATATAAAAAATTTAATTTCACGTTATCATTTAAAATTATTTTGGAAATTTTTTCATTACTTCTAAATATCTGTCAAAATGAATTGAATTTGTTCTATAATTTTCAGAAAATCCTGCAAATTTTAGAAAATTTCTTTACAATTTAAGTGTATAAATAACAATTAAACAGTTATTATTTGTAGGCGAAATTTCATTAATTTTAATAGATATGTAGAAGTTTTGCAAAGATTCAAACTTAATGTAAAACTTAAAATGATAGCCTAATATAAAGCAAAATGTAGATTTTCGCAGATTTTAAACAAAAAAATTAGATTCTTTTCAAGAATTGTGAAAGGCTTTAAAATAATAAAAACATTTTTTTAAGATTCCTAGGAAAATTAAAAAAAACTTTTGATTTTGAAAATTTTTTTAAAGAAATTATTTTAAATTACTCTTAAAATTAATAAAAAATTTTCTACAAATGTGCATTTGTAAATTATACATCAA
Organism: Belonocnema kinseyi; assembly: GCF_010883055.1. Taxonomy (NCBI): domain Eukaryota; kingdom Metazoa; phylum Arthropoda; class Insecta; order Hymenoptera; family Cynipidae; genus Belonocnema; species Belonocnema kinseyi. The sequence continues at coordinate 12,445,027 of NC_046662.1, read as the reverse complement.
AATTTAAAAATTATTTATTTCTTTTTATATTAAATCAAAATGTTTTTGATCTAAAATGTTCAACACTAAAGTCTTTTATTTTTTATTTGTTCAAGTCTTTAACAAAGCATTTAAAAATTCTTTAAATTAAAAATATAAGATTCGAAATACAAATTTTTAATGGAAAAATTTTTAAGTGAAAAATTTGAATTACGTATTGTAAGCTAAATAACAGCATAAATGAAAAACATAACAATTCCACTAATTGTTTTTAAACTGTTAAAATCGAACTTGGACAGATTTTTCTTTTACAAAATTGTAAAATTCCCAGTCAAAAAAAAAATTGACTGTCATTTAGCGGTTCTTTCCTGTCCCAAAAAATTCCCTGCCATTTCTCGGTTTCCCGGTCCAGCAGCCACCATGAAAAAGGATCCGAAATCTTATCTTTTTTTGCAGGATTGAGTAGTAATAAGTGACGTTTGCCGGGGACCCACCGGGCATTTCCTCGGTTTTTCGGTGGCCCAGTGCGCCCCTGAACCCCGTCTTCGCCAACATTTTCGTTTAAATTCGAACAGCAACGTACTCTTGATTGCTCTTAATAATAGACTTTGATACGGGTTTTCGCAGCTTGATCAGCATCGAATTGCACGAAATACAAGCTGCACATGCAAAGCAGGAAAATGTTTTTGAAAGCATGCTGCAGCTTGAAAAATATCGAAAGGCTGCACTATTGAGGAAATGTAAAAAAAAAAGTAAATCGCCTGATATGTCATCTGGTATTTCTCTAAAAAATTTCACCGGAAAATTATACCGAAGCAACAAAACTTCAACGAGAAATTGATAAGGAAATTTTCGATAATGGGAATTTAAAATTGTCGATTAAAAAGTGCCCGTCCATTTATGAAAATTTTTATAAAAACAATGGTCTTGTTGACGAAATTGCGTGGAAACAAATTTTTTCAGATTCGATCAAACAATCTGAAACTCCATCTGGGGTAAAAAAAGAATTGACTCGGTCTTGTCATTAGCCAATTGCAACCAAGAAACCAAATTTCATGATTCGAGTCTAGTCATTTGTCAATCGCGAGACGAAGAGTTCCTGGCAGATCTCGTACCTAAAATTGAAAATTTCTACATCAACAGCTTCCTCCCTCTTTTATGCAAAAAGAAATAAAACCAAAGATAAATTTTATGTGCAACATTTGATTTCACGTTATTTTATGTACATGTGTAAATGGTAACATTGCGTACAAGTAAATATTTATTGTGAAATACATTGATGTCTCTATATTACTTTTATTCGAATCATACTGCGAATTTTTAATTTTAGCTTTCTCCTTGTCCCTCATTTCGATTTTTCATTATTGGCTCCTTTGTATTAGCTAAGACGTAAGCGACATGAACGACTTTATCGATTCTTGATGACCTTTTAATATTGATATGTTCAAAATTTAAAAAAAAAAATTATCCGCTGGGTTGCTCTTTTGACATGAATTCGAACGCTTGCAATATAATATCCTTCCAAAACTTTTTCTTTACTAAATTGAGGGTCAAAAGCAAACGGATGCATTATTAAAGTGCACTAGAGTTTGAACAGCTCTGTTTTAATTTGAGGAAACCACTTATCAGCCATTACTTCATCCCCTGGTTCAATCAAATTAATAAATCCTGACTCGTTGACAATAAAACCATATTTATATCTGCCTCCATATACTTTTGATATGAATGTTATCATTCCTGAAGGACTTGTACCAATTAAATATTTTACAGTAACACTTAATTTGTAACTTGAGTACATTAATGCTCGCTGCTCTACAGTTGGTGGTGTGTTGACGCGAATTTCGGTGCAATCAATTATAACACGGCAATTTGGATATTTTTTTAAAAAAGGTGGTATTATGCTTTTAATTGCTTCTCGACCAGGCCAAAATGCCTAAGTTTTAATATTTTCAAAAATTACTTCCAAAACATTATCAAAAATTTCCGAGGCCGTTGTTCCTGATACATGAAAAAAAATACCGACTGCAACAAAACATGAACCAAGTTTCATTTTCATTAAAAAAAGTAGCAACCGGTTTTTCGGAATTGAGAGTTCTAAAAAAATTTTGGTTAACCTTGCGTACCAGGAATGATAAAGTTTAAAAGAACATGAAAAATAGACAAACTTATCCCGTACAATTATTTCATAATCGCATCACTACTCACATCAAAGTAGCCCATAAACCCAGGTCTGTAACATTCACTTGGCCCAATCCCAGTAGTAACCCAATGGGCACAAAATTTAGCGACTTCTTTACGACATCGTTACGACAACTTTACGACATCCTATGTCCATGTCGTTAAGTCAACTTTACGATATCGTAAATATGTCGTATGATCTGATGATGTCTTTACGATATCGTAAAGATACTGTAACGACGTGGACATAGGATGTCGTAAAATTGTCGTCAAGATGTCGTAACGATGTCATAAAGACGTCGCCAAATTTTGTGCCCACTGGGAATCATTTGCACCTTTTTTGGGACGATTGCAACACTAGTTTGTGTTTCTGCATGGCACGTATTCCATTCCGTTTGCGTAGAAGCATCACACATTCCGTTATTGAAGCTGCAATTCATATTGTCGCCCTCATCTGCACAGTAAAAGTACATAATCAAGGTCATTTTGAAAAGACAAGAATTTTCATGATACTGCTTATATATTTTTCCATGTACATAAAGGTAGAAATTTTAATATCAATTTTTTTACCATCTCTTTAGATTTTTATTTACAGTTTGTTTTTCGGAACGGTCTATATTCTTAAGATACTAACGGTAGCGAGAATGAGAATATTACCGAGAATATAACCGAGAAATAAATTCTCTGAGAATTTATGAGAATCTCAGAATTTATTTTAATTAATAGAAAATTGCATTTTATCGTTAACTTTTCGGTTGAAAATTCGACTTTGTTTTTGAAAGTTTGTCTTTTTTATTTTAAAGTTTACCTGCTTTAGCAGAAATTAAATCTTTTTTTGATAAAAAAACAACCATTTGCTAGAGAATTCAACAATTTTGTTAAAAAGTCATACTTTTTGGTTAAAAATGCATCTTTTTGGATTGAAAATTCAAGTTTTTTGGTAAAAAATGATTTCTTGTTAAAATATTCATATTTTGATCGTGAAAACTCGACTAAAATCTTTTTCAAGAGAAAATTTAACTATTTTTCCAAATTTATTTTTTTGATTTAAAACTTCATCTGTTATAGAAGAAATTAAATTTTTTGTATGAAAATGTAACTTTTTGGTTAAAAATCATTCTTCTTGGCTTGATAATTCAATTAATTTCTTTAAAACATTTGGCAGAATCACTTTGTTAAGAAATCTCTTTTTTTTGTTAAAGATTTATTTTTTAACTTAAAAAGTTATCTCGTTGGTTAAAAGTTTAATCATCTTCTTGAAAATTAATTCTTCTTAATTGAAAATTCAACTACTTGGGTCAAAGTTAAACTACATTGTGAGATTTTTTTATTGAAGACTTATGTCTGGTTTAAAATGTAACTGTTTGGTGGAAAATACTTCTTTTGTTTTGGTTTAGAATTCCTTTTTTAACAGAAAATGTACCTTTTCCATTTTTTCCATTTTCTCCAATAATTTAGATAAACTTTTATTTATTTTTTAAGTGAAAAATCTTTATTTGTTGGAAATTCGTCTTTTTGGTTTTAAAATTCTTTTCTTTTGTTGTATAAATTTCTTTTTTTTTATTAAAATAAATACTACGACACTTTTTCATTGGTAGTTTGTGTTTTTTGGTTGAATATTCAATTATTATGTTAAAAATTTAATTATTTTGTTGAAAATTCCAGTATTTTGTTAAAAATTTACATTTTAAAGTAGAAAACACTTTTTTTAAAATAAATTAATACATTTGAAAATTTAAATCTGTATATGAAACACTATTTTATTCTGCTTGTAAAATATTCTATGGTAAAAATAGCATTAGATTAAAATGGTATTTAAATATTAATGATTTTAAATGAAAAATTAGTCTAAGAAAAATCAAAGAATTTTGAAAATGTCATGCTTCTAAGTTTTTCGGGAGTGGGGTCGTCTTATTCTACCTCGTGGTATTTATTAAATAATGTGTGGCAATTGAATTTTCAGGTTAGAGTTTCAGTACAACAATGTTAAATTATTAATGAGCTACTGCATTGCATATTTTAAATTCCTGAATATGTCTGAGCTAGAAATTAATTTATATTCAACTTAAATTCTCGGGAATTTAAGAACTCTTACATGGGGGACACATAGGGGAGCGGCGGGTAATGTGGCGCACCCTCATTTACAGAAATTGATTGATTTGTAGCGAGAGGTATTTACTGTGCTGTATTTTTTTATGTGTGCTGTTTTGTATAGTTAAAAAATTTGCTCAATAAAGATGATCACTCAATTCTTATCATGAAAAGTTATTTTTGGGTGTTATGTGTGTATTTTTAAAGTGACCAAAAAGTAGTGAAAAAGTACAGTAGCATTTTTCCGGACTAAAAAACATAATATATAACGTTCAAGTTTCACACAAGTTACAGGTAATTATTTAAACCGATCATTTGCCCAAAATTAATTTCAATGAACTCAGTAAACAAGTTTTACTTCCCTGTCCGAAATTGCACTAAAAGCGCGCCACATTAGCCAACCAAGAAGGATAACTTGGCGCAGGCACACTTTGTGAAACTTGATAATTAACTACTTTAATAGACGTAAATTCAATAATAAGCATACGCATAGGGTAGATAAGATATTGATTTACGTTCTCTATATTATCTTACAACAGTTTTCAACATATTTAACTTTTAACGGAGCTTTTTACAACATATGCGCCACATTACCGGCCGCTCCCCTACCTCCAAACACAGAACTGTCGGATTATGAAATCGCAGTTTTAGCTGTTTCTCTATTTTTATGCCTTTCTTCGCAGTTAGTTTTTGCAAATGGTTTCTTTTCATAAGCTGCAGGTAAAAATGTAGGATTGTACGCTACTGAGCGAGGATCATTTGACTTTTTACCGACATTAAAATGCAGAGTGCAAATTCTTGTGTGTTTGGACGGCTTCCAGCCCAGTGGGCACAAAATTTAGCGACGTCTTTACGACATCGTTACGACATCTTTATGACAACTTTACGACATCCTATGTCCAGGTCGTTAAGGTGTCTTTACGATATCGTCAATAAGTCGTATGATCTGACAATGTCTTTACGATATCGCAAAGACACCGAAACGACATAGACATAGGATGTCGTAAAGATGTCGTGATGATGGCGTAACGATGTCGTAAAGACGTCGCCAAATTTTTTGCCCACTGGGAGAGCTTCCCTTCTACACTACAAACATCAATTGTCATAAAATTACGGTACTCGTTGAAAAAGAATACTAATCTCATAAAAATATTGAATAAACCAGCTTAAAAATATAGTAAACTCACGTATTTCGACGAACAGAAACGATCCATTTTTTCTTACGCTCAATTTTCCGCGGTCTATTCGGAAAGGAGTAAAAATGTAGATTTGCATTCTTTGTACGCCTTGAGAAACATCCAACGACACAACACGTTTCTCCAACACGTTTATCTTTTTTTCCATGTTTTTTGCACTCATTTTGAACAAATTTAAGAATAAACTAACCACAAAAGCATACTCGTCAATAGACTTTTCATTTAAGAAAACGACATTGACGAAAAAAAAAACTATTTCGAACAATTGGAAGTTAAAAAAACTTCCAAAAAAAGATATGTCTGATATACCAGGAGAAAATCCATTGAAAAGAAAAAAGGTTGGTGCGCAGAAGAAGTGCTATTTTGAAAAGTGCAAAAGTGACTGTCGGTGCAAGTCTTACTTGGAATGTAGTTATTATTTTATTAGATTTCAAAAACTCTGTTTAATATTTCGAAAGGATGAAATTTCCGAGGGTTCATTTAACAGGCATATACAAAATTGCGCGAAATGCAGTAAAAGTGATATGGGGGTGAAGTTCTGTGCGCGCAGAGACAAGTGCTTTTCAAGTATAAAGGATGTAAACAAGGATACTTATATTTGCTCGTTGCATTTCGTAGGAGAAAGTGGCCTCACTGAAAAGTTTTCCAATCCCTTTAAAAGTTAGAGCCAGCAAGAAAATTTTAAGCTAAAAATAACCCAGTGGGCACAAAATTTGGCGACGTCCTTACGACATCTTTACGACAACTTTACAACATCCTATGTCCATGTCGTTACAGTGTCTTTACGATATCGTAAAGACATCGTCAGATCATACGACATATTTACAATATCATAGACGACTTAACGATATGGACATAGAATGTCGTAAAGTTGTCGTAAAGGTGTCGTAACGATGTCGTAAAGACGTCGCCAAATTTCGTGCCCACTGGGAAACAATTAATTATATATTCTAGGACTGTAGAAGAAGAAATTTTGAATATCGCATATCAAAAAATATTTGTAACATAATGTTCAGGTAGTATAATATTTCTCATCTGTTACAAAAAATTCCTACCCCCCCGCCAAGCGGTCACCATGATTTTAAAAGTACTATATAAAAACATGAATAAAACATATTTTCACATTTCTTTAAAAATGCTTTATCAATCTTTTTTATTTTTTTTATTTTCAGCACCTGGCACATCATTTTCATTCACTTTTACATTAAAATTAGGTACGATAGTGTACATTCAATTAAAAATATGTGCACACTTTCTCGCAAAATTGCTCAATATGTGCAAAATAATAGCATGGAAATGGTTTATAGAAGGAAGTTTAATTTTCTTTTCGTAAATTCTTTATGTACTAAAAACAGAAGTTCCTATTTGTGCTGCAGTTAAAAATAAAAACAACCACCAAACAAATTTTAAATTCCAATTTAGTTTTTTCTTTTATCTACGTCGGTTTCAAGTAATATGGATATTGATACAAGCCGGGCGTGTGGTTGTCCCGACTTGATCTAAAGTTGTGGCGGTGAATATTGGAAAGGAGATTGTGGATGGCCAGGCGAGTGGGGGCCTGTCCTTGAGCGGGTGAGAGCTCGGCCGGAGATCGTGTGCAGCCGTCTGGACCCCTCCTGAGACTGGGCCTCTCACCACGACGGCGACGACGACGACGAACGCTGGTCTTCTCGGGCGTGGCTGCTTTACCGCGGCTTAGGCTTTCTGGGGCTGGGTCCTTGTTGTTCGTCCTCAGGAAGGCGTCCAGCTGGGCCATGGACTGCGCCGGGTTTCTACGGCTGGTTGGTGGTGGCAGCGGTAGACGAGGGGTCTTCGTTTTTTTTTGTTTTTTTTTAGGGGTGAAACCCCGTCGTCATTTGGCCCTGGTTGGCCGCGTCTAGGCCTCCCGACTAGGTCGCTTCACCGGCGCTTGAGGCGAGCGCAGAAGCTCGTCCTCGTCTACGATGATGACATCGTCATCATCGCTGTCGGAATTGGGAAGGAGGACTACCGATCGAACGATAGCCTTGGAAGTGCCGTTAGAGGCGGAGGAGGAGGAAGGGAGGAGGGCGTCTCGGAGCGCAGCCAAGCGTCAACGAAGTAGGGTGCGCTTACCGGGACGAGGATTCCTAGATTTGCCAGGCATACGTCTGGCGAGGAGGAGCAGGGTGGTGGGAAAGCGTAAGATAGGAGAGCGGGCGGGGCTGCGGCGAGCGTACCGACCCAGAGAGAAAAGGTGGCGAGGCGGGGCTGCTAAGAGCGTACCGACCTCTGGAAGGAAGAAAGATTGCGGGCGGGGCTGCGAGAAAGCTTACCGACCCTAGAGAAAGTAAAAGAGTGCGGGCGGGGCTGCAAGGAGCTTACCGGCCCTAGAGAAAGAAAGAGGTATAAAGATTTCGGGCGGGGCTGCAATGAGCGTACCGACCCTAGAGAAAAGAGAGAGAGAGGCAGAGTGAGTGGAGAGAGGAAAGGAGAGAGAAGGAGATAGGAGTGCGAGAGTAGGATTTTTCTCGAGAGAGAAAGGATAACAAGCTGGAATTATGTTTAGGCTCGAAGGCACTTTATTCTCAAAAAGTGGCTTACAAAAGTTAGCCGAAAGCGACCAGTGGACTGAGGTTACCCAGCTGGAAGCCCGAATAGAAGTGCGTGCCTTCGCTTGCACGCACCCGCTTTTATGTCCGATGGCCGAGAGGCGGGCCGGCCGGCGATTGGCGTGGTCCTCTCGGTCACTCGCTTCGCTGATGGAGGGGCGCGTCGGCTGCCCGGTCCATCCCTTCTACTCACCACGGTGAGCGCGCACCCGAACTGTCCACCGACAATATGGCGTGTCGGGCGAAGTCGCGCGAGCTTCGTGTGCGGCGAAAATACAAATTGTCATGCAGAGGTACAAATTAATAATACGAGGGTAATTCAATAAGTCCTTAGGATGACCAACAGATGGCGCGCGAATCGCTCCAAATCATCTGTTTTCAGTCAGCACCACTCCCGACTAGATATATGGTGCAGTCACA
>NC_046662.1:12420899-12436493 GCF_010883055.1 Belonocnema kinseyi | reverse complement strand
AGAGCTCCAAGGAGATTATGTTGAAAAATAAAAAAAAAATTACCCAAAAAAAATTGTTTTTATACTTCATTCTAAGGACTTATTGAACTACCCTCGTAAGTAGCAAGAAAAAAATATACAGCATAACACTTACAAGGACTGCAAACGGTAAAATTAAAAGGACTTATCTCACAGGAATGTATTTATGAAGAAAAGCTAAATTTAAACTATTCGATATCGCCGGATAACTTAATGAAAACTTAAAATTTACGAACTCGAGATGAAATCCAAAATTAAAACACGAGATCAAAGAAATAATACATTTGAAAAATCTAAAAGTAACATAACCGACATAAAGAGATACGAACGACTATAATTAAATTAACTATAAAATTTTAACACGAAAATAAGGAATTGGAATCTTGTGTTTTCTAACCCCAATAAAAAAAAATATATACAAATTGTAATTTATCGCTTTAATTTAACGGGGATTTCTTTACTAAACGTATTGGTCACGTTAGGTTGGCGACCGCTGGTCGCTTTCCCAACGGAAGGAAGAGAGAGAGAAAAGGAGAGAGAGATGACGCGGCGTGAGTCATGCTAACAGGCCTGGCGCGTGACGGGGAAACCTTCCGTCGCAGATGCTCTTTGAGACTTTTTTTCGTATTTTGCGTCGTTTGGTTCAAAATATGAATGTTGTGGTGTCAAATTTCGGACAATTATAATATTTTCTGCATCAGAAATGATGAAAATGTAATAAATTATTACAAATTTGTATCTCTTTTTTGGGTAAATAACTTTTCCTATAAATTTATTTTCGTACCTTTTACCGCTTTTCCACAAATTTTTCATTTTCAATGTCACTTTTATGATTAAAACCAAAATTACGTGTCCTATGAAAAAGTTATTCATGGAACATTTTGTAGCTCTTTTTGGGGTGAAATATTTTTGTTACGCGTCCTATCAAGAAGTGATTATTAACGGATTTGTAGATTTTTTTTGGGATCATAATTTTTGTTGATTCATCCTTTTTTGGATTTTGCATAGTTTAAACAAAAAACATAATTCTTGAATTTTTATTATTTTTTTTGTGCAATCAACCTTTGTATTTTCTATTTTCCAAGAACATCCAAAAAGTTGTTATTATAATCTCGAAGGGCTTTCAAAAGGCAATGTTTTTCTTCTCTTGGATTTTTTTCATAACGTGCGTTATTTGGCTCAAGATTTTGATTTTCGATTGATTAAAAAAATTCTGAAAATCCTATAATTCTGAGAATTTTCTTTTTATAGAAAAAAGTTATTAAGATAAATTGTTTGAATTTCATAGTACTATAAACAGCCGTACATGAAATTTTTGAACTTAAAAAAATGGTCCTAAAAATTTTGAAAATGCTCTAACTTTTTACATTTTTATTCAAAATTGCGAGTCAACGAACTTGTCATTTCTTTTATTTTCAAAAAGGTCCAAAGACATTAATTTTGGCCCCGATTAAAAATATTTTTTTAAATTAAAGTTCATTATATTCTAAAGAGCTTGACGCTCCGAACATTTGTCTTCTCTATTTCTTTATTAGTAATTTTTCCACTCAAACTAGTGAAAAACTGAAATTTTGTACATAACAATTTTTTACGCTTCAATTATTAATCAGGAAAACTTTATATTGTCTTAAATGAATGTTTCAGGACTTATAGAATACAAATAATGTGTTTATTATTCCATTTATTTGTTATAAACAAATTTTATGAACAAATTGAAAAGAGTCTTATTATCGGTAAAGAATGTTGCTTGTTGCTAAAAGTCCTTTATATTATTGTAGGAATGACATTGAATTACAAAACGAATTTAAAAGTTTATACTGACCATTGTTATAAACATTTCTTGTGGCAAAATGTAAAAATTTGAGATTTTTCAAATTATAATTTCCTTCAAACGCTAGAACGACTTCAGGTATTCCTTAAAATAATAAATATTTAATAATATTGGTTCCAATATAACAATTTAAACAGGGCATATTCTAAGCCTCAATTAGAACTGATCGAATCCTTATTATACGAAAACTAAATTTTAAAAAATTAAAAAAAAAGGATTTGAAAATCCGATTCTTCTGCGCATGGTGTCGAAACTGTTAACATACTTATTTGTGTTTGTAGTGCACTGTTGCGCAATTAAAAAAATGATAGCTAAAATCAATTACTTTTCATGGCCGTCATGTGCTAAAATGTAGCTTTGCACTGACCATTATCAATTTTTAGAACTGACTATTTTTTTAAGAACTGACCTTTTGGTCAGAACTGACCTTTTGGTCAGAACTGAACGTTAGAATATGCCCTGAATTTAAATTCTTATAAACAAATTAGATAAAAAATTCTAAATTTTATCCCTTTCAAAAAGAAAATTTTTTGCATGAAAATGTTTTAAGCTATTGGGCGAATGACTGCTAGTCGCAAAAATATTAAAAAATTTAACAATAACCACTGTTACTAATAATTCTTGTGACAAAATTAGTTAAATGTAAGGCTTTATAAAATTTAATTTTTCTTTGATGGCCAGTTTCACGGAGAAAAAATCTGGTTCCTTCAAATGGAAATTCGAGAAATAGAATTCTTTTCCTTAGCCATTGTATCCAGAGTTATTTTTTGTTTAATAACTTTCAGTTGTTTCGAAATTCTTTTTCAGAAATATGTGCATTGGGCTAAGAGCTTTCTTTTCACAGTTGTATTCTTTTCTGCATTACATTATATTTGTTTTCTTCATTTGTTTCCTTTTATAATTCTGGGATTTTGTTCTAATAATAGATGCAAGTGATAATAATTTTAGACAATTTTAAATAATTTTGTTGGGTTTAATATTTGTCCAATAAATGGTTTTCTATATTAAGACAGAATGGGTACTTTAAAAGTTCTCAAAAAGACCCTGCCCGATTTTTTGATTTCTAAGTCCAATGGAGGTGTGGAAGATTTGGCGCAGTATTTAAAAAGATAATTTAACTTAAACAATAAACAATTGGAAAAAGTTTAAAAAAATTAAATCATGATTATATCCCTTCTTTTAAAAGAAAATTGCAGAGTTCAGCACTTATTAAAGCTTGTTTCAACAACAAGTTTGCCAGCTGGTTGAACACATATTTTATTGTCGAATTGCAACCTAAAAGTGATGACAAATGTGATAGGCCGAACTCAGCTACCTTTGTAGAATGTTCTACTTCGACAAAACGAAAGAAATTAATGAATATACGGGAAAATATACTGATATCGATATAATAGAGGCTTTTTTAAGCTCGCTAAATATATGTGATAGGAAGAAAGTATCAAAATTCATAAATTCAATTTTACCTTTCGATGAAAATTAAAATATGAATAATTTCCCGATTCCTTATACATCGGGAGAAGCTTTGGCGTTAATAAAGGTAGCAGATTTGTCTAAAAGTTAATATCACATGATCCAAATGCAGGCAAAAAAGAGAAATGCTGACATTTATCCAGCATACAACAATTTGGCAAAAGCTAAAGAAGAATGTTATCCACATTCGATGAAAGTAATGGAAAAGTTTTTACAATCGGATTAAAATCTTTATGAGATCATATGATATCTCGGATTTTTAAAGATCGTTATACGAGGTGTGTTCAAAAAATAAGGTGACTTTATGATTTTCTCCAAAAATGTTCATTTATTCCTCAATATTTATGTTGTCCCCTTCAAAGTAAATCCCTCAGATAGGGATTTCAAACAGAAATGATTTTCTTTTCTTGACTTTTTTTCACATCGTGCGTTTTTCGGCTTTAAATTTTGATTTTCGGTTGATTACAATAATTTTGAAAACGCTATAACTCTGAGAATTTTCGTTTTATCGAAAAAAGTCATTAGGATAAATTGTTTGCTCTTTTCAATACTATAAATATCCGTACATAGAATATTCAAATTCAGAAAAAGGTGGTCTCAAAAATTTTCAAAATGCGTTCACTTTTTGAATTTTTATCAAAAATGGCTGGTTAACGAACTCGTCTTTTCTTTTAGGGCCTAGAAAAAGTGTGCCAAAAATGGATTTGATTCGTTCATTTTTTCGAGAGTTATCGGAACGGATGGACGACCGGACGGACAGACAAACAGACGCCATCGTGAAAACCTGATTTTGGGATTCAGGGGGTCTCGAAACGTGGAGATCCGTTGAAAAAGTGTGATGTCATTTCCGACAATTCTAATACTTTCTCAATCATAAATGAGGAAAATGTAAAAAATTGTGTGGAAAACCGACGAAAGTTACGAGAAAAAAATTCAACAAAACCTGTTTACGAATGTCTGTCGGAAATCGAGCGCGCAGCCCGAGTGTCACGATGAGAATGTGTACGTCAAAGCCTACAGAGCTTTGAGAAACTTAATCTTTGACTATACTTAAGTAAGTAGACAATTCAAAATATGAAGACGCATATAATTACTGCCATCTAAAAGAGATCGTTTTGATAAAGTTTTTTTCAAGCATTCCAAATGCAAAGTATAAATATCCGAGCGCGAAGCGCGAGTTGACCTATTATCGAGCGCAAAGCGCGAGATTCAATTGTCGCGCGCCCTAGGCACGCTCAAACTTGCGAGCAAAGCGAGCCGCGCGCGTAACGTGCGATGAGAATGTGCCCGCGAAGCAACCAGATTTTTTTAAAGGTAACGGGGCAGCACACATAATTCAGTCACCTTCACCGAGTATTTAGGATCTAGGTGGATTTCGTTGTTTCTAATGTTCTGGAAATATATCTCTCAGGTGTCAGGCGTGCCACATCACAAAGTAAATGACGTCTTTCTTTACACGGAAAAGTGATTCTCATCTATTCTGCCATCCGGCAGCCTCCCTGACAATATGACAAAGCTAGGATGGACAGAGCGGTCCTCCTAAGGTTATCAGTTAGATGGGAGCGTTGCATCTGAGACGCCGTCAAGTGTAGTTGATTCACTTTGTGGTCTGGTGTTTCGCAAGGCTGAAACAGCACTGGCTGTTCTAAAGTGCGGTGCTCCTTAACCTTTCCTTGCTTCCTTATTATTCTAACCATGTATTACCTGGTTCTCAACGCAGGCAGTTAGTTTAATTTGTGAGAGGCCAAAAGTCTTGCGCCAAAAACCTTGCAAATTCCTTTGGGAAATCGGATCCCCAGGATAAAGACGAGAATAAAGACCAGTTTATGAAGAACCCCGAGCTACAGGCTAAATACGTTGATATGGAATTAAATTCTAAAGTGTACGAAAACATGGTGAACAGTTCCCTACAAAATATAAGTAATGAGACCCAACTATTTCAGACTTCACGGAATCTGGGCACCTCACCAAAATGTGCCACAGTCCCTTACCTAACCTCATCAAAAGAGAGACCGACGAAGCTAAGCTCCTTTCACCTGATTGATGCTTCTCCTTCACAGTAAAATAATATTCTGGAACTTTTATTCCTACGACCAGCTTGCAATAAATCGATACACAGTCTATAACCAAGCTCGCTTTGTTGTTAAGAATTATAAGTGCGAATTCATGCAGAAAAAAACGATGCAGATTAGAGTTGAAGGTCAAGAGGTCCCGGATTTCATTTAAATCTTCCAACTGAGAGTCAAAGTAACCAAAAATTTGTTAGTAATGCTGTAGATTCAGTCACATTACTAAACAATGCACAAATCTTTGTTGTCGTTCTTGTATTGAAGCTCCCCATGACACTGGAATTGAGTGTCCTCAAGAAAATTCTCAGATCGGTATTAATTGCAAAGGCCCACATCGAGCTTCTTACGAGAAATGTCCAGTCTATATAGATTAAATTAACATCAGGGAAATTGCAGCCTTTAGGAATATCCCCATCAATGATGCTGCAAGTCATTTGCATTAGGAGAAGAAACGCGCGCAAACAAGCAAACACAGACGCCTAAGCTGAGCTATTCAAACTTACTAGCCTTGGAGACTTTGAATTGGACTCTATTACAATTAATTCTACTTCAAGTCTGCAACAACCTTTTGCATCTGTTACATATCTCTCAAAACCAAAATAACGCGTTCAATACCAGGATACACAACATAGCCCACCTTTAAATTCCCGCCCAAACTCCAGCCAAAGAAAGCCTCAATGTTAACCCTAATGGTTCGACCTCTTTACCCTCTTTTAATTCAACCCTTCCTTCCTAGTTTGCTTGATAGCTACAAAGAATTCTTCCAATATTCTTCAGTGGAACTGTCGGGGTGTTTTCTCTGTGAAATGCTCACTTGAAAAAGCTTTAAACAAATTTTATGTAATTCTCTTGAGTGAGACCTAAATTAAACCCCAGTCCAGATTTCTTCTCAGGGGTTTCAATTTTATAAGGAAAGATCGCCCTGATCGATAGGGGTGTGGTCTTTTGATAGTTTGATTAGTTCTGTTAAGTTCTGTCAGTTCCAATTTAAAATGGGTAGCAATCACTTCCAGTTGAAAATACATACTGCCGTACAAACTAAAAAGATAGATAAGTGACATTGTCGCTTAGAGTCATTCTCTTGAGCGTGGCAAGAAAAAAGTCGACCTAAGCGGCAATGTCACTTATGTATCTTTTTAGTTTGTACAGTAGCATAGTTACAAGAACTTTATTGACTTTCAGCAATATCAGGCATTAACTACAAAAATGTTTAGCATCATTAAATGTACCAACTTTAGATCATATTTTAAATCTTTCCCCTTTAATTCTCCTATTTTTAATATTTGGAATAAAATAAGAGGGTTTCACCACAGACTTTTGAATTCACCTTTACCTAACTATAGCTCTATAAATTTAGACGCATTAGAATATACGAATGCTTATATTGAGAGCTTTTCAGCATTATCTGATGATTTTGCTGATGTAGTGATATGTCCTCTTCCAGATTTCTGCCTACAAAACAATTCTTTCCTTTATAATGATACTGATTCTTCTATTGCTTAAAATAACAATTTTGACAGGGAGGTAGGTTAATTTTGGAACAATCCTTTACTTTTTAGGAGATGCAGTCTTTAAAATGAAGAAGTTTTGTGGTACGATTTCCAGTGGAGCGAAAGATCTTTTTTTCAAGAGAAACCATTTTAATTTCAGAGATGAATTCTGTTCTGAAAAGTTTGAAACTTAAATCCTCTCCTGGTCTTGATAAAATTAGTTTTAAAGTAATAGCAAACCTTCCAAAAGCCTCCCTTTTCCATCTACTTCACATTTACAATTACATTGTTGCGCTAGCTTCTTGTTTTTTAAAAATAGCTAAAAAACTTATTCAGAACAGACTTAGCTATTGGCTGGAAAATCGAAACACCCTTCCTCCACCGTAGTGGAGATTTAGAAAAAACCGTTCTCGTGCAGATAACCCGGCGATCTTCTCTTTGAAATTATATTTATCTCAAGCAAAAAATCAATATACGAACTGTCTGGTTTTGGACGTTAAAGCCGCGTATGACTATGCAATTCCAAACATTTTAATTATTTACCATCAAAATTTTCAAATTTGTTTTTAATCTAACCCACAAACGAAAGCTATTCATCAGAGTCAGTGGTGAAAATAAAGGCCAATTCATTGTCAAAAAAAGTCTCCCGCAGGGCTGCGTTCTCAATATAAATTCGTTTTTGAAAGAAAGGAAATTATCTAGCTATCTAGATAAATCAGAACTAGTTATTTTTCCGAGCGCGATCAAATACTTATCAGATTATGTGCATATCTCTATTGACATCAATATTATTAAATCATCTGAATCAGTTATTTTTTCAGGGAGTATTTTTTATTGTGTGTACATGTTCTGTGGTACTTGATGGGGGTTTTTACCCTTAAATACTTTAAATTCTATTCCGTTCCTTGTGTGGAAGGTTTTCTGACTATGGCAGTCATGCCCTATCTATTTATAATGTCATTTATATATTTTTTTATAAAATTAAACAATCAATACACAATGGATTTTTATGTTTTATCTCCAGGTACCGTGTTTCCACACCTATCTTTTTTATGCAAGCTGAATTAAAAGAACTCTCCAGAAGGTCCCTATTTCAACTTTTATCTGATAATTTTTTAATTAAAACTTTCGTCACGGTTAATCATCCAGTCCATTATATCCTATATAATTTTTACTATATAAAAAAATGTTTTGACTCTATTTAACTTGGATAAGAGTTGTTTCTTAATAGAACCCTCTACAAACTGAAAGGTGTGAAATTTAGCCACTTCGTTACATTTCTTAAGCCCCTGTCCATTGAAATTCTTCCAACCAACGATCAACTTACAAACAGGTTTAGCCAGACAGCATAGTAATTATCATGAAATAATTTTCAACAACTTTACTAATGATGAATTTCCGGATATTCCACACTTTTATACAGACGTTTCAAAATTTCCAGATGCACTTGTTGCGGTCTCTGTATATGTGACCGTCCGTGAAGAAATGGATCTAAAGCAGAAAAAATCTATTTTTATTTTGTAACGCCAGTCGGTAGTTTCTAAGTTTCACTTTCATTTCCAAAAATCAGAATTATTTGGAGTTGTTTGCTTTCTTTGTTATTAAGCTACAAACATAGGCATAATAATCGTAAGCAGAGATGAAACAAGAGGCCTACGAAAACCAGCCCCACCACTCAACGCTACTAGGTATAGTCGAAAGGTGCGGATCTTACGGATACGGCGTCTAAAGATATAGTGGTATGTGTAGGGGGTGTTTTTTTAGACGCATCCCCACTACTTTAATGCTGGTTTGCGGACTCTGTTGCGATCGCCCGTCCTGTAAAATTTAGTTTTGACGCATTAGGTCCCTTTCATCGCGGACGGTCACATATTTTCCACAATTAAATGTTGGAATTAAAATTAAGAGCATGTGATACTTCGCAGTGTGGTAAATCGGGTACAGTTCCCTCGGTTTTTTCCCACAAAAATGACAATTTTTTAAAAACTGAATTTGGAGATCCTATAAAATACTATAAAGGACATCCCCGAACTCTTTTTTTGAGGGACAATAACAAAAACAATGTATTGTGCTAAATAAAAATTGTATGCAGGTGCATTTTTTTGAGGTTAGGATCGTTGCTCAACTGTCTGCCATTCCGATAATGTAGGTCTCTGTCATACCGATGCTGTCCGTAGCCACATAGAAATTATTTATGAAATAAACATTTTTTAATTGTCTACGAATAATGTTAGTTTCTAGGACATTAGTTACTATGTTTTTTTCCTCGTCCCAAGTTTTCGGACAAAAATATTTTGTAATTTTCAAGTAACGTTGGGGAGCATTGTAACACACATAACCTCAGAATACACACACATTAACCAAATTTAGCAAAATTAAAATTTCTTTATTTATTCCACAAACGAAAAGTTCGGGGACGTCCGTTAACATGTTCGCTATCATTCTCCAAATTTGTAAGACAAAATCTTTAATATTGTGGGAAAAAGCCGAGGGAAGCTAACACTATTGGGATCAATAATTTTCTAAGTATATTCTGGATAAACACATTCTCAATTCACTGATTTTCTGGGATTTAAAAAGTGTACTATAAACTTGTAAAAACTGCAATGCCTCTTCAACATCACACCTCATTTCCAAGATCAGGGATTGAAAATGCAGACGATTTACCTAAATCGCTTTTGAAGAAGGAACCTTTCTTGATATAAAGCTCCCATATCCTGATATTTGGTCAGCAATCCTTTCCCTGCATCTAAACTCTGTTTTGGAAGCAGAGTTTAAATAGTTTAGATAGTAATTATTTCAAGGTCGCGGGCGAACAATCCTATAAACACATTCCTGTTGTCTTTATACGCTATCCCAGCATCTCTAGTGGCACCACCGCGCGCCGAAAATAATCACTTTTTCCGATCCACTTTTTAATCGCATAATGCGTATTGACGAATATGTTTTTGTGGTTAGTTTGTTCTTAAATTTGTTCGAAATGAGTGCAAAAAACATGGGCAAAAAGATAAACGTATCGAAGAAACGTGTTGTGTCGTTGGATGTTTCTAGGTTATATAACCGAGAATATGACAGATTTGAGGAGAATTTAAAACAATTTAAGAGAATTTAAGAATTTATGATTTTTAACAATATTTTTATTGTTCAGGTTATATCAGCGGTCGAAAATAAATTATTTTCTAGCTCAGACATATTCAGGAATTTAAAATATGCAAATAAGTTGCTCATTAATTATTTAACGTTGTTAGACTAAAACTCTAACCTGAAAATTCAATTGCCTCACATGACATAATAAATACCACGAAGTAGAATAAAAAGACCCCATTCCCGGAAAAATTAGACGCGTGACATTTTCAAAATTCTCTGATTTTTCTTTGACTAATTTTTCATTTCAAAGCATTTATATTCAAATATCAGCATTTTAATCCTATGTTTTTTTACCATAGAATATATTATATGTGGAATAAAACAGTGTTTCATACACAAATTAAAAATTTTCAAATGTATTAATTTATTTCAAACCAAAAAAAAGCTTTTTCTGTTTGAAAAGATAACTCTTTAATAAAATACTAGAATTTTCAACAAAATAATTGAATATTTAACCTAATAGTTTAATATTCAACCTAAAAAGACAAATTGCTAACGAAAAAGTGTCATAGTTTATATTTTAATACAAAGAGAATGAAATTTATACAACAAAAGAAAAGAACTTTAAAACAAAAACAAAAAATTTCCAACAAATAAAGATTTTTCACTCAAAAAACTAAATAAAAGTTTATTTAAATTATAGAACCTTCAAACCAGAAAACAAATTTTCTTTACAAAAATTCAATTTTCAAATAAAAAATATGACTGTTCAAAAAAAAGATGATTTTCCACGAAACTGATGCATTTTTACGCAAAAAAAGGAAATTTCAAACTAAAAAATTATTTTTTACAACCAAAAAAACGCGAATTTTTAATTAAAAAGTAGCAATCTTTAAAAAATAGAGAAGTTACATTTTCTGATAAAAATGAATTCTAAACCAAAAAAAAGAAGTATTTTAGACTAAACAGTTAAATTTTAAGCCAGACATAACCCTTCAATAAAAAAAATTTTACAATGTAGTTTAACTTTCACCCAAGTAGTTGAATTGTTAATTAAAAAATATTAATTTTCAAAAAGATAATTAAAATTTTAACCAAGGAGATAACTTTTCAACTTAAAAAATAAATCTTTAACAAAAAAAGTTTCACTTCTTGGAAGTGGCTTTATAATACTAAGCGCATAATGAAAGCTCGAAAATTCTTTTTACATTGAAAAAAGTAACGATTCGCAAAATTTAACGAGAAAAAGCATGCAGGTTCGAAATTTATTGTGGGTGTACGTAGGTACAGTGGATCTCAAGAAATGCTCTAAAGTGCCACCAGGCGGCTTGAGCGTAGCTATTTGCCGATGCTTGGTTAGCGTATAAGTTTCAAATCATAATTCGCGCATTTCTTTTTGATAGATTGTACTTCCATCTACCTCGCGTAGGTTAACCTCTCTACTTTCCAATCCAATTAATTTTCCTAAAAAAACCTAACAACAGGATACAATACTACCAATATATAGAACATTAAATCTTTGAAAAATTGCATTACATCAAAATGGTCAGATAGGTCAAGCTTCTTCTTCTTCTTCTTCTTCTTGGATGTTTTTTCTGTAGCACTAGGTCTGTAGGCATGTCCAGGTTTCCGCGTTGGATATACCGTGCTGATAAAGCGAGACTTATCTGGCCATAACAAGTAGTTTATAATGTTCTAGACTTCCAAATATGTATTTTCGTGGATAGAATATAGATGGAGCAATAGCTGCTAAACAGTACTCGTAGAGAAAATCAAAAAGGAAGAAAGCGATATTATAAAATAGCAAAGTTAAAACTGGTAGTTCGCAGTCTCTAAGAAAGTTAACAAGTAGATTACAAGCATAACTATTAGGTTCATATAAGAAGCTCTCCACGAAAAAGCGAGAAAATTTTTTTTATTTTGGTTAAGGATGGTACGAGTTTTTTCCTTTGCTCATGAAAGAGGGGACAGGCTTATAAAACATGATTAATATCTTTTTCAGGATATCGGCAAGGTCATTCGTATGACTACAAAATTTTTCCTAGCTAAACTACTAGCAAGAGCGTAATGGTTGCTTCTAAAGCGAGAGATATTGTCAACATCACTTCTTTTTTCTGATTTTTATTGAAAAAACCAAGATTTTGGAAAGGTTGAAAAGAAGTTTTCATTCTATAATCTAAGGGGGTTCAGGAGGTTAGAGCCATGGTAGCTAGGTAATCAGGAACTTCCTTGTCAAAGATTCCTTTATGCCCAGGTTTCTAATAGAGACTAATATTAATATTAGCTTCATTCGCATGGGAGAGAAGATTTGTTATTTTGTAAATAAAATATTTTTTTGTTTTCAAATGGCGAAAGGTAAGGTATGCATGCAAGACGCTTTTGGAGTCAGAGGCCGTTACAGCTGTGGATATTTTTTCCTATAATATAATTTCTATGCTTCAGATAGGGCAGCAGCTTCAACTGTGAAAATAGGTAAGTGTTGAAATAGTTTGAATGTCTTAAAGATTTGTAGAGGGTGACAAGTAATTCCGATTCCTGTGTGTTGAGTTACTTGTTTCTTAGAAACACCTGTTGAAAAAATTGTTGTATTTTTAGTGTTTTTTCTAATATATTGATATATTGCCCAGGTTTGCAAAAGAACTTTTGATCAAGATATTGTCTAAGGTTACATGGGAATGCCTTGGGATGCAATTCTTGTTGAAATTAAAATTATTTTTTTCAACTGAGATATTGAGGCCTCTTGAAAAAATTTAGTGAGTTAAAGCTTAATTGTAAGATGTGAATGCATTCGTGAACGTTACGCGATGAGTAAAATATGACAATGTCATCAAAAAATTATAGAATTTTGCATAAGGGGTGGATATGTTTATGAATGTTTATTGTGTAGGTGTTATGTAAGGTTGGACTTGAGACACATCCTTGGGGGAGAACTCCCTGAAATTGATATGGACCTACATTTGAGTTGTTAATTTTGCAGAGCACGCTCCCTTCTGTAGATGAGTTTTCAAAGTATGTGCAGATTTCCCAGAGGACATCCAGCTACTGAAAGATATTAATTAAAATATTAGGAACCAAATTATCATAAGCAGCCTCTACGTCGAGAAACAATGCCGGTGCATAGGAGTCTTCCGCGAAGGAGGTATGAATTTCTGTAGATAGGATGGCAAGACTATCAGAACAAATCGATTTTTTCGAAATCCAAACTGAGAGTTGTGGATAAGCATTTGATTTTCAAGCCGCCAATTTAAAGGATTAGTAATCAATATCTCCAAAAGTGTCAGGAAACAGGATGCAAGAGCAATCGGACGAAATCTGTGTAAGCTCGGTTTAGGGATTAGAAAAACAAGGTAGTTACTCCTAAATTCAGCAAAGGAATTTTCGTTCAGGATTAAATTGTAGACTCTTAGAAGTTGACTTGGGATATTATCAGGAAGGTTTTGTATAACTTCATAGTTAATTTTATCCAGGCTCGGAGAGGATTAGGTTTTAGAGTTTGTCACTGCATGTTTTATTTCCTGGAGTTTAAATGGTAGAGAAAGATGGTGTGGAGGTATGGTTTAAGCGTAAGGGGGTGGGGAATTAGGGAAGGGAAGGATAGGGGGTAGGTCATTCGGGGGTGCACTGATTTGGTGAAATCTTTCTATAAAATCCTTCATTTTTGTTACGGTTTCGGTGTTAGCAGTGGAAGCGGTAATTAAAGGAAGAGATAATAATCTATGGGTAAAGTCTCGAGTTTTGTTTCAAACATTAGGAATCTTAAAGGTTGAAGATAAGGATTAACAAAACGATCTAAATCCTAGTATTTTTATTTTTTTTAAGGTTCGTTTAGTAGTAGCTTTAAACTTTTAAAGGTCCAGAAAGTTCTTATAGGTGCACCTATGAAGGTATCTGCCAATTTTGGCCTTACTTTGACTTGAAGGTTTGGTGCATTTCTCACTCCATCAAGGTGGAGAATTTGGATAATCTCGGGAGGTTTTGTTTTATATTTTTGGACCTGCTGTGTGGATGGCTTTATGACTTAAGTAAAAGAGATTATAATATGTTTGAAGTGCTAAGAAAGGAGTTGCAGCAACGTGAGGTTATACGTCATTGAACTGCATATCTTTTAAGGTTTCATAAAAAGTAATCTATCAAACCTTTTTAGGTTGTATTTGTGAGAGAAAAACTCAAAGAAAAAGCAAGAAATTTCAACAGTCGTGGAGATCGGGAAATGATTACTGCCCATTTTGTCTTGTTCAACCTTCCAGTTACTCAGAGGGAAGAGGTTACTTAACAAAATAGTGAGATCTACAGCTGATTTGGATTTGGAGGGACGAGTAAAACGTGTAGGAGAACCATCATTGAGAATGCTAAGAGTTGAAGTCTCCTCCAATAAATGTGGAGGGGAAATGTTCCAAAATTGAATTGAGGAAAATGTCCCAGTCAATAGAGCTATTAGGGACTCTAGGATTTCTATAAACATTAATTATGACTAAACTATTACTAAACTGCCTCCCGTGTGATTGGTGCGATCTTTTCGAGTGACATTAAAGGTTTTTAGAAAGAAGTGATTTTATTTTGAAGTTAAGTTTTATTCAACAATAAAACATGTTACATATGTAAAATACTTTTAAAGTTACCTTTTTTATTTACGATACCTCTACAATTCCACTGGATAATCCATAACTTTGTTAACACTAGAAGGGTCAGAAAAATCGCATACCTAGTGTTGGCCAGAAGGTCCAAATTGGACCCTAGCGGCATTTTCACAGTTTCAAGCAATTTCGCATAGATACTAAGTATCCAATCACAGGAAAGGTCGTAAAACTTTGGCGTCCCAAAAAAAACTTTCAAGGGAGGAGCAGCGTTTTTATGTCAAAAAGGTCCTACTTTGACCCTCCGGCCCTTCAAGTGTTAATTTTCTCATAATCGTAGATGCGTTTTTGACTGCGGTGGAAACATCTCGGGATTTTGCAAATGCTTTGAACATGTCCGCATCTGTAGCAGGAATAGCATATCTTTGGTTGTTTGACATAATGGTCAACACGGAGGAGAAGGAAGAAAAGTTTATTACCTTGTGATAAATTTGGCCATCGAAGGTAAGGAGGACTGTGTTACCAGGAGTTGAATTCCCCTCTTTTTTCCATTTAAAGTTTTTCACTTTAATGATAGGAGCAGAACTAATACATTGTTCTTTAGTTTCTTCTATTAAGAAATCTACAGGCGCATTTCTTATTATGCCTTAACGAGTGACTCTTAAGTTAGGGATGTGGCCTTTTAGATTAGGGTTTATTTTATATAAGTTTTCGAATATTTCATTGGTTTTAGGGGCAGATTTGCAAAGCACAGTAAATCTAGATGTCCTCTTCTTTTTGCATTTAATAACTACATCATTAAAATCTTTGCGTAAGATTTTACCCAAAGACATAACATGGATGGGGGAAACGTAATACTGTCGATTTCAACAGTAAATGGTCCTTTGTTATTTTTAGAGTAAAGATTTTTCGGTTCTAGAGTTTCGCGATTAGAAGGAAATCGGGTACTATTAGTACGAGGGTGAATCAAATATTAACCGGAATTCTTTTTTAATATTTATTTATTTATAAAAAAATACAAAAATACTATTGATTATTTTTCTACATAGTCTCCT
>NC_046662.1:12412690-12420799 GCF_010883055.1 Belonocnema kinseyi | reverse complement strand
AATACACTACATTACAAGAACCTACACTGTGAGAGTGCTTGCGATTGGCTAAGAAAAGTATTTGTAAAATTCCGGTTTATATTTGATCCACCCTCGTATGTCTCGATTTGGAAGTATTATTATCATTTTTATGAGAGTCATCTATAGTTCTCTAGATAATAGTTTTTGCTGTATTTATAGCCAAATTAGGTCTTTGTTTAGAAGGATTTCCGTTTTTATTGTGTTTAAGGTTAAAAGCTACATTGTTTGTAGTTTCTAAGGGGATAGTCGTATCCATTTCGAAGTCAGAGTTCGGAAAAGATATGTTAGGATGAACTATTACTTGGGAAGCTAGGTTTTGAGGATTCTATGTGGAAGCAATTTCCTGCATTAGGGATTTTCAGATTAGCTTTGCACTAGTTTCGTCAAATTCTTCAAAATCTTCATTTGATTCACCTACTATATTATGAGTATGGGACCCCCATGCTTAGAATATAGCACACTGGCCTGGAGGCCAGCGCTCTAATGAACACCCAGTGGGCACAAAGTTTGGCGACGTCTTTACGACACCGATACGACATCTTTACAATAACTTGACGACATCCTATGTCCATGTCCTTAAGGTGTCTTTACGATAGCGTAAATAAGTCGCATGATCTGACGATGTCTTTACGACATCGTAAAGACTGGATTAGCTCAGAAGATAGGTTTTTTTAATCACACTGTTTAATTAGTAATAGGTTCTGTTGAAATCCACAAGAGAACGAAGAAATGTGTTAGGAATCCGAGGTATCTGCCTAGGTTGCTTATGAAACTCTCTCCATTAAGTTTAGTTGCAGGCGGACGCACGGCCATTCTGTAGGTCACGCTAGAGTAGGCCAAGTAGAGTGTGGGTAGAAAGAAGAAGAAAACGTTGAAAGGGGGTACTAGCACAAGCTACCACTTACCGACAAGGGTGACTCGGGCATACAATAGGGATATGGCATGGTCGATCCCTACTGGAAGTAAATGGATAGAGTCTTTATGCGTTTGAATCATTTTCTATCTTTAAGATTGAAATGGAAAGAACCGATGTATCCATCTTAATCCCACGTCTATCCCTTCGATCATTTTCTATCTTCCTTCCAATTTATAATCACCTCTATTCTTTTAAATTCAAATCTTCCTATCCATGTCTACCCGCCACTTATCCACATCTATCCTTTTCTTTTCACTCCCAATCCCACGCCTATCTTTTTCTATCCGTTGGGCAAAATCAAATTTCATTTATCTTTTTTATTCCCTATTTACCTATCCAAGTTAATCCATTTCTATCTTTCTAGAAATATAAGATAGCCCTATCTTCGTCAATCTCAGCCTTTGTATCTGAATGAATCCACAGATTATCCACCTCTATCCTTTTCCATCCGTTGGGCAATTTTAAATTTCGTCTATCTTTTTGAATACCTATTTTCCTATTCAAGTGAATCCATTTCCATTTTTTTTAAATATGAGAGTCTTATCTTCTTGAATCCTAGTATTTCTATCTAAATGAATCCTCCTTAGCGAGAAAAATCTATCCTTAGCGAGGCGCGCGCTAGTTCACGCAAATTTCTGACTTAGAACCGGCAGGTTCCCAGTAGGTGGCTGACTGTAAAAGTCAGACACAAGTGCAATCATTTGTACAGCCTATAACTGGAGTTTCAGCAGACGCCTTTCTTTGCAGAGTTCAAAGTTCGACTAGTAAGTCGTAAAGCTAGGCAATTTCTTTGTTAGGTATATAAACCCTTTCTGGTTTAATACTACTTTTTGGGAGTTTGAATTTCTAAATATATTATTATTTTCGAACCGGATAAGAATACTACCTTTGTGAGTGGATTCAAATGAATGTAAATTAAAACGATATATTGTTGATAGTGCGTACTCTGGGATAGATAAGGATAGGCATTTTTGAGTAACAAAGATAGAAAAAGATAGGCCCCTGGGACCATAAAGGATAGAATTAGTGATAGAGAAAGATAAATGGTTGTGAATAGCATAGATAGAAAAAGATAAGACAGTTGTGACTTTAAAGGATAGAGTCAGGGATACAAAGAGATATATCGAAGTACATGCGACGGATAGAGAAATTGAATTTTAATTACGTCTAAAGTCGATTTTAACTCATTTTAATTTCTCTAATAAATTATAAGTTAATTTTCTGCAGATTCTCATTATGTCAAAAAGATTGAAGTTAGGTCATGCTTAAATGCAACAAAAAAAATATATTCTTTTAAATTAAACTAATAACTAATAATTTCCTCTGGAACTTTTTTATTGATTTTTTTAAAACTTTCTCTAAATAATAATGAAACGAAAATATTCAGGTAGCAACACGCTCACAGGTTTTGAAAATTTTCAACATATTAGAGAGAATGTTGTGAAACTGTGAGATCAGTAAGATAGATACCTGATATATTTTTTGATGCTTGATCCATTCAGGAATCTGCATTACTGATTGATGTGAAACCGACTGTCGGTACTTAATATAGAACAGAAACTTTTTTGGTCGGTATATGATGCCTTACTCTCATAGCTGTAGTTCCTCGTGCTGCATAAAAAATATATTTCTTTTCTTCTTCTTGCAGAACTAAGTTCGACGTTTGAGTGTCTACCTAATGGTGTTCCTGTTCTTGTTGTCCCGCGTGGCAGAACTTCTGCTTCTTCTGACAGACATTCACCTGAGAAATCTCTTGCCAGGTCGAGGTCCAGGTCCAGGTCTAGATCCAGGTCTAGGTCCAGATTTCCTCCTGCCCGGTATAGTGCTGATATACGGCTTCCTAGGCTTGACGTATATGTATGTGAACCTGAAAAACTAAGATTTATTCGGATTATCCCCCTTAACAATCCTGACCGCATATTCGAGCTTCGAAGATACACTTTTCCTGCTGATACCACAATTGGATTGACATTTGGAAATAAACGCTATAAGTCTATACCACCTAAAGAACAAATTGTTTTATCAACATCCGATGGCAACGTCTTTGCAATATTAGAGAATTATAGTGTTTTTTCTGGAACGTATATATATGATGCTTATACGAGCGCTACAAAACGAGCGAAAATAAACATGGAAAGTGGCACGGTTACACGCTTGACCCAACAAGAAATCAGGGAATGTACAGTAGGCCGCCCAATTATGCGGTATTTTCAAGTAAGGCTTATAAAGGACGTATAAGCCGTTTTTCACAAACAAAAAATAATAAAGTGTGAATTTAACGCTAATTTTAGGGTACCATATATATTCCTGCAACAAACATTAGACTTGTTAGTGTGAGTGGTACCACTATACAAGATATCGTTTCCCTCAGATTTGGGGTACAAAACGTCACCTGCTATCAATTTTTTTCACAGTTTTGCGGCAAAAAAAGTCTAAAATAGTTTTGAACCCCAACTCTGAGCGAGATGGAATCCTATCTTAATAATTAGCTGCAAAAAAATTGATCCCAGAGCTTGTAAATGCGTCACGTTGCGCAAAATTACAACAAAGCCCTGATGTGTACATTTCGGTGAACTTTGATGCAAGCTATGGTCAAAACCAAACCCGTGCTGAAATCGAAAGTCTAGTTTAATATTGTTTGCGTAATCCAAAAGCGGAATAAAATGTTTTTAGTCACTCCTAGTTAAAAATAAAAATAAAAAGTCAATGTTTCTGTTAAAGTTTGTATTTGGCACCTTATTAAATATCTTTTTGTATCTAACTATCCTCACCACTTGTCGGAGTTGTGTGGTTGAAGCTGCAAACTAAGTTCAGTTCATCTGAATATTGTAAAAAGATGCGCTCTGTACGAGTGGTTAATAAGGATTTTTTTGACTGAGATATTTGTTTCCACCTGAATATTCTGTTCCTCTCCCAAGCCAAATTATATAAGTCAAAAGAGTTCGGAGTCAAGGAATAGCTCCTACAAGCAATAAATGTACATCAGTTCCACAAGAGCGTCGTCAGCGTCTTCAGCAGACCGTGCGTCCCAGAAACAAATTATCTATGCTATAGGACTCAGGGAAGGTTAGTCTATGATGCATCACAGGTTTTGTTCCAGTATCGCGCTATGTCAGAAAGTCAAAGGACTTTGTAAGGAAGTGGTTAAAGCGTTATAAAGAGGTAGGAAACGTTAAAGATTTGCTAGGCAGGGGTAAGACGCATTTGACCTCGAAAAAGTAGGATAAAATCATTATCAAGCTTTTTGAGAAGCATCACACCTATAACTTGCGACAAGCCCAAAAAGTTTTGTCAAGAAAGAGTGTTAATATAAGCCTACAGGCGATACAACGCAGGTTGAGATCTGCCGGCTATGGATGGAGGAGCGCGGTGCTGAACCTGTTCTTAAAAGTGAAGCACATTGAAAATTGACTGGCACGGGCGAAAGAAAATATCGAACGCGAGTAGTCAAACGTAGTGTTTACAGATGAGTCGTCGTTCTGGACATGGGTTCGTACACCGCGTGCGTGCTCCGTACGCGGTCTACCACTGGTCCAACGCAGCATTAAGTATCCGGTCAAGCTAGGTTATGACAGCTTGCATTTGTTCACTGGCAACCTGAACGCCGAAAAGATGCTTGAAATCTATCAGAAGGCTTTGATAAAGTCTATAGAGAGGTGGTTTGGGCAAGGAAATAGAGAATGGATACTTCAGGAAGACAATGGCCCAAAACACCGCAGCCGCCTTTACAGCCAGTGGAAAGAGGAAAATAGGATCACTGTCTTGAACTGGCCCTGACAATCTCCAGACGCAAATCCCATAGAAAATGTGTGATGCACAATGAAGCAGAAGCTTCATGGAAAACGTGTTTTCAACATCCAACAGCTGACTCGACACCTAGGTGAGATTTGGAAATTCTTACCCTGCACTATGGCCGAAAGTTTGGTGGAAAGCAAGCCCCGACGCTGATGGGGACTAGGTGCCATACTAGGTAAATGCATCACAGTTCAAATACTCTTTTTTGAACCTCTTTTGCTGATTTTCATAAATATCTTCTTCTTTAGGAGAAATCGTGGTGAAGCTCTTGTGGAACTGACTGTAATATACATTGGTAGCAAAGCGAGTGTAAGGGTTAATGGAGAAATCAGTGAATGGTTCAATATTATAAAAGGTGTTAGACAAGTGTTCGCTACGAGCTCATGGCTATTATAATATTTCTGTATAAGTATTAAGAATAGCTCTCTTCGACGAAGAAGATGAGGATCTGGAAACAGTAAGGGTACGTGGTTTAGCGTTTACAGATGATTAAGTTTTTATGACATAATCAATTTAATTTTGTTTCATAATTCCCTTTAATTCACATCACTCTTATCTCTCTT
Source organism: Belonocnema kinseyi (assembly GCF_010883055.1). Lineage (NCBI taxonomy): Eukaryota > Metazoa > Arthropoda > Insecta > Hymenoptera > Cynipidae > Belonocnema > Belonocnema kinseyi. Next base: position 12,415,504 of record NC_046662.1, on the reverse strand, counting down.
ATCGATTATCAGCTATGTCGCTTATTGTGAAATTTTACAGAATAGGAATTATGGTATTTGAAGTTAAGAATTCCATATTCCTGACCTGTGAAGCGCCATGCTTTGAGTTATTTTGTGCTATTGTATACATTTTGAGTACGAGACTAAGAGGACCCCAAAATTCCATCAAAGAAAAAAAAGTGGCGTCATAAAGTCTAGAAAGACTTATAGAAAAAGCTATAAAATATAAGGACAAAAGACAGATTTTTCAACTGAAAAATCATAAACAATATTAAAATAGAAATTATATTTTGAATCGAAAGTTTAGAAGAATGAGAAATTTTAATTTAATCAAAATTTAATTTAAAAAGTATGAGGGCAATTAACCACTTGCAATTCTTATGCTCATCAGAATTCACAACTTCAAAGAAATCCAAACAGTTTATAAATAATTTGAAGGACCGGTATTTAAAAAAACAGACTCGGTCGCAAATAATAAAGTTTATTAAAGAAAACGTAATCTTCGTGCTACATCGATGTGTTCATCGCACGAGATCTCAAGAGGCCAATCCCCAAACGATCTCCCTCGCTTCTTCCCTTCCTTTCTCCCAGTGCCCTCTTACAGAGAATTACATTATGCCGCCATATTTGCCGCGAAAATTTGAATCAATTATACATAGAAATATCTATCGCCTACAAATTAAAGGAATTCGAAGAACTAACAACCTTCAAAAGAAATATAAAGCTTATAGGGGTGCATCTTAGCAACTAAGGCTAATACAAAAAAAATGAAAAAGGAAAGAATTCCAAAGAACTAAAAAGAATTCAATATTTGTTTGCGAATCGGAAAACGGACCGGGTTTCCAGGATTAAAGCGGCCACTTGACTGCATTTTGGTGAAGTTTGTAAGAACGAAGAAAAACTATTCAATTAGGGGTTTTAAGGGTTTAAAAATGGTGATTCATTTTTTTCATGGATAGTTCATAAATCATCAATCTTTTCGGAAACTCCCTGTCTAAAAGTTAATATTTATTTCTTAACAAATGTCCTGTACTGAAGTGAGCATATTAAAATTTCCAGTTCTGTTTCCGAATTATAATTCTTTAAAAAAAATCATTCCCCCAGTCAAACTGCTAATTCCTTGCAGAAACAATCTGCCCCAAAGTCAAATAATAATTTTCTATGCAATTATTTGCTCAAAACTGAAAATTATTTACGAATTTCGTTCAAAAGACAAAATTATCATTCTTTACAAGAGTTATATGTACCAAAGTAAAAATTATAATTCGTCTCGGAAATTCCCTGCCCCTAAATGAGAATTAAAATACTTTTCAGTAATTCCCTGTCTTTATTGTCAAAATTGTATTTATTTACTGAAATTTCCTGTCGCCCAAACTCAAACTTATAACTGTTTACTAAAATTCCCTCTTCCAAGTGAAAATAATGATTTTTATACAAATTTTTTGTTCCAATTAGCGAAACAATATACATTAAACAACTATTCATTTGCATATTAATACATTCGAGGAGACCATCCTGGTCGCTGAATCGAATTTCCGAGCTTCCCGGTGAGTTAGAAAGCCTGATTATATACCTTTGAATCTGAAATCACTTAATTTGTTACCTAATGAGATCCAAATTTTTCAATTGGAAATTCTCCATTATAAAAATATAACAAAAAAAGTATTCCCCTTAAGGCCATGTGACGAGAGGGTCCGGAAGTTTAGGTAATGAAAGAGGATTCCACACGGAATGAGACATGGTGTTAAAAATTTGGCACGATAAATAGAAGGCATGCAAGAATATGTCTCTGGTCCTAAATAATTAGAATAGTGAAAAAGGTTTTGTTTTAATTACTGTTTTGGAGAAATACCGAACGTGCTGTCTTCAAACCCTGCAATCAATTTGCAATGTTGTCAATGGGCTAGTTATGAGGTTTATATTGCTCAAAGTGGGGCAAAACAACGAAAATAGCTCACGAACATTATTCACAAATAATGCAAACACTAATGTTTGCATTTGGAATGCAAATAAACATATTTGGTCTGACATACGTATCAGTCTGGTATCAGCTGTGTTAAAGCAGCACTAGCGCAGCGAGTAGACAACTTCGAACTTCTAGGGATCTGTGGGTAAGACAGATTGCATGATTACCGTCAGAGAAAGTTAAAAGTCAAACTTCTGCTGTAAAACCTAAATGTGTCCGTCGATAATCATTATTTGCATAAATAAACTTTTTTCTTCCTCCAACTCTTTGCAAGGCCACAAACGATCCTTTAATATTTATTAACATTTCCCGGAAAAAATTTCCGCGTTATTTAAACTTTTATTTTTCAATATGGGTGAAAAAATATTGGTCTTAGGACTGACTTGATCAGCTGTTATACTCATCACATGGCCTTAAGGGCATGTGACACAGCTAAATACCTATATTACCGACCTCACTTTTTCGGTTCACTGAATTTTTTTTGAACCTAAGAACTTTTTTTGTAAATAAAATATCGAGCTGAAACTTTGGAATATGTATTAGAGTACAATAAAGAAAGTTTAGGTACTGCATTTTGGTAGGAACTTCACTGAAAATTATTTCATCTTTTTTTTGAACCTCGACATTTTTTGAACGTTCGAACTTTTTTCATACATAAAATATCGGTCTCAAACTTTGAGAAATGCAAGAGCCGAAAGAAAACTACGTTAAAATACAAAGCTTAATAATAATAGATGTAAGAAAAAATATTTCAACAATCAATTCCAACGGCATCAGCCGGCAACGTTGTACACGAAAATACGAACTCTCTAGAGCCTCGTCTAGTGGCCGCCAGGTTTCGTATTTTC
>NC_046662.1:12396043-12412590 GCF_010883055.1 Belonocnema kinseyi | reverse complement strand
TGTTGAGGTTCAGAAAAAAGATGAAATAATTTTCAGTGAAGTTCCTACTAAAATGCAGTACCTAAACGTACTTTATTGTACTCTAATACATTTCCCAAAGTTCCAGCTCGATATTTTATTTACAAAAAAAGTTCTTAGGTTCAAAAAAACACTCAGTGAACTGAAAAAGTGTGGTCGGTAATATAGGTATTTAGCTGTGTCACATGCCCTTAATTATTATTTAATCGTTAAAAATTCTGAACCATGAACAATTAAAGAATTCTGATGTGCGAGAAACCAACTTTAAACAGCACTGTGCAATTAACTTTCATTTACGCTTTACGTCACAATCGTTAAAATAAAGCACCTGAAATAACTCATTATACGCCTCAATGAGATAAATATAAGCAATCATTTAGTCACTCGTAAATCTATAATTAAATAATTACTCAACTGAATTAATTGTATTTAAAGTTGCTGCACCTATTTAAAAAGAATTGATTACATTTTTTATTTTAGATTGAAAATTTTGCAATTGTAAATATCCAACATTCAATTATTCAACAAAAAAAAATTTAATTACATAATATTCTATTATACATTATACACGTTAAATATTGAAGTCTTGAATTGCATATATTAAAAATTGAATAATTTTAAATCGTTGAAATAGAAGAATTTTGAATTGTGAGTCTTCAAAATTGAGCTATTCCAAACAAAAATACAAAAGTACATACCTTTAAAACAGAAATATTGAAAATTGTAGAACCACCAATTGAGAATCTTTAAAATTGAAGCGTTTTTAATTTTTTAATTTGAATAATTTATACATGAAATGTCATCGATTTGGAAGATTTAGAATTTAAAACTCTTAAATAATATAGAAATTCTAATTCTAATTTTTTAAGCATTTTTATTTATACATCTTTAAAATTTAACAATTTTCAATTGCAACACTTTAAATTGTAGAACTTTTAATTATAATTCGTTGAACTTGAAGAGTTGTTAATTTTGACAATGCGTAATTAAAAGTCAAGCAAGAATTTTAATTTATTCATCATTAAAATTTAAATTTTTTAAATTTTTACCGTTTAAATTTTAAAATGTTTCACGTTTGAAGTTTAACAGTTAAAAATTCTGCAATTTCGATTATTTAAATTCGAAATTTCTTCAACTTGCCAAATTTGAGATTAGAAACTTGACTTTTGATTTTAAAATTCAAGAATCTTGAACTGCAAATCATTAAGGTACAAAGTTCTCAATTGTAAAAATTAAAAAATGTAGAACTTTAAATTGTAAATCCTCGAAATTGAAGAGTGTTCGTCTTCACAATTAACAATTTAAAATTCTGTATATTTGAAGATTTACATTCGGAATTTATTTAATTTGGAAGATTTAGAGGTATGTCGCAAAATTCCGAAAAATAAAAGACCGACACTAAAATTCCCGAAAAAGAAAATATTCAAAATGTAAAATTTCCGAAATCATAAAATTGCCGAAAAGGTGCGAAATAGTAATATTTTTGACAGAAAATTCCCTAATTTCTTCCATTTGAAAAAATTGCTATTCAAAGAATTATATTTGTTTATTAAAAATACAATAATGAAATATTTTAGTCAAATCCACATTTTTTTTTATGAAATATGTTATATACTTTTAAAATTATTATTTGGATTTAAAATAACAATAATTAAAGAAAGATATTTCTCAGCGAAAAAGAATAAGCTTGATCTTCAGTCATCTAAATTTAAGAATTCAAATTTTTATAATTTTTTTTAGAATTAAGATTTTTCAATGGTAAATCTTCAAAAATGAATAAATGTGTAATAAGCGCGTATCGCGCTATTTTTGCTAGTCTTTTATGAACGGAAATAAAAAAAATTAATTTAAATTAAGAATTTTTTAACTTATAATTATTGACAGCTACTTGAAGTGCTTCTTATGAAAATTCTCTGACTTTTTCCTGATTTCCAGGCATTCCCTGTGATTGTAAACAGTTTAATAGATTTAAAAAAGAGAAGCCTAGATTTTTAAAAGGGAAATAGATACTTTAGTAGATTAAGCTTTATCTAACATCACCTTGTTACACTCCTGGGTATTAAATTTAAACTGGAAGATTGGATTAATCGCATTAATTAAAGTCGATTCCCCCTCGCCATCAACCATCTGCAGAAAAATATATTTAGAGTTATGTAACTAAGTAATTTATTAATAAGTCCATTTAATTCGAGGGACGAACTCAAAATGCATAAAGTTCTCTTCCACTTGTGATACCTTGGAATTTTTAATTCAAAATTGAAAAAAAATGGTTAAATTTAATAATTTTGGAAATAATTTTTATAAATTCCGTAGAAAATGCTGATGTTTTTTGTTGGCTTCAGATTCCGATGAACTGCAAATTATGATTTCCAAAATCGTTGAAAATTTAGGAATTTAAATTCATACTACTTTTAAATAAGTGTATTTAATTTTTGATAATTGATAATTAAAAATGTTGTAAGAGTTGCATAAGTTAACTGTAATATTTTTTGGAAGTTTTCATTCCTACTACAGTGTAAATATTTATTATTTAACCCTTTCCGGCATACATTTTTCAGGGAAAAGAGTTTTCATGAAAATCGGTACATACGGGTTTTTGGGGTCGCTGATTACGAATCTGAACTCAGATTTTGAACATTCAAAATGGCGGGTCTAATATGGCGGCTAACGTTTGGGATATTTTTTATTTTTTCTGAAAATTGGTATACGGGGGTTTTTGGGATCACTGATCACGAATCTGGGCGCAGATTTAGAAAATTCAAAATGGTGGATCCAATATGGCGACTTAAATTGAGAATATTTTTGGATTTTTAAGAATTGGTATACAGGGGTTTTTTGAAGTCGCTAATCACGAATCCGAACTCAGATTTTGAAAATTCAAAATGGCGGATCTAATATGGCGGGCAAAATTTGAATTTTTTTTAAAAATTGGTGTTCAGGGGTTTTTGGTATCTCTGATCACGAATATGAACTTAGATTTTGAACATTAAAAATAGCGGGCCAATATTCAAAACATTTCTAAATTGTTTTTGAAAGTTGGCATAGGCAGGGTGTCGCTGATCTTGAATCTGTATTCAAAATTACAAATATTTAGAATATTAAGGTTTGAAAAAATATACACCTACACTAATTTAAAAAAAAATCCAGAAAACTTAATTATTTTGTCCGCCATATTGGATCCGTCATTTTGGATTTTTAAAGTCTGATTTCAGATTCGTAATCAGCGACCCCGAAAACCTCTGTATACCAATTTTCAGAAAAAAAATCCAAAAATATTCCAAGTTTCGGGCGCCATCTTGGATCCACCATTTTAAATTTCCAAAATCTCAGTTCATATTCGTGATCACTGACCTCAAAAACCCCTGTATACAAATTTTCAGATAAAATCTAAAAATATTCCCAATTTCGGCAGCCATATTGGATCCGCCATAACCCTTAAGTACCCATTTTCATAAGGATATAATGCAAAGTTTTTTCAATAATGAATTTTGTCAACAAAAAAGGCTTTTTTTCATCTTTGTTTATAAGTATTAACAAATTATTTAAAAATTTTGACCCTTCGCAAAAAAATTTCAATTTTCTATCATCCTGCGAGCATGAAATTTAAAAAAACCTGAGTAAAATCCAATAAAAACTACTGTGAAATCGCAAAAAATGATATGAAAAAAGGTGGGAATACGGTATTCCCACCATGCCGCAAAGGGTTAACACCTTAAATGTCGCAGATCTATGTTCTATTGCTAACAGGAAATTCATTAGATTTTAATTTTTTTAATGAAAAAATAAATGAAAATGTTGTACAATCTTTCTTTCATACAAAAATATTTCATCAAATCTGCGTCGCTATAAAAATCTTAAGGAATATTTAAACATTTATTAATAATTATTGACAAAAAGAAAAAAATTTAAATTTAAAATTCAAGAATTGTATATAATTTTACAACTGCGATATTACCCAAATACTGTACCAAATTAAAATCAATTATTAAATAAATTTAACAATATTTTGTTTGAAACAATTAGAAAAAAATTGAATCATTTTGAATTGAAAACGTACAAATCAAACAGTTTTAGATTAAGTAAAATTTTGAAAAGGGACATTTTTTCTTATTGAATAATTTTAAATCAGAAGCTCTCAAAATTGAAAAATTTCAGGTTAAAATTTTGGAAAAAAGACAAGTTCCAATGAAATATTTTTTTAATTTCAAAAGATTCCTTTTTTTAAATCCTAAACTAAAAACAGGGCAAGTAAATAATATTACATTGAAAATCTAAAAAACATACAAAACAAGACGGCCTTTCAAGATTTTTCATTCTGAGTTTGAAATGCTCAATATTTTTAAACATTTTGAAATAAAATCAATTTCAATCAATCAATTTTACCATTATAAATTCTATAATTTTGACGATTTGCATGCATTATTTTTTGAATTTGGAAACTAAACCGCAAGTTTTAATTCCAAAATCGATCAAATTTAGGAATTTTGATTTATACATCTTTAAAATTAAATTGTTTTTAATTTAGGATAATTCAGAATTAAAAATGTTGCAAGTTTTAAGTTTTACAATTGAAAACTCTGTAATTTTGATGTTTTACATTCGAAAATTCTTCAATTTCTAAAATTTAGAAATGAATCTTTGACTTGTTATTTCCTAAACATTTTTATTTTATTTTTTAGCTAAAAAAGTAAAATTAGAAGGTGTAATAATTTTTCTGTTATAATTAGAAATTATTTCTGTCAAAATAACAAAAACATTTCCGTCAAAATCACATTATAGTAACAATGTGAAATTATAAAATACATTCTAGTTAAATAATTATTCAAATATTCCATAAAAAATGCAACGAAACATTAGCTTGTTAAAAATCTAATTAAAATCGTTATAAATGAAACAGGTTTATTCTGAAATAAAAAATTTCGAAATCGAATAATTTCAGAATACAATTTCGAAAATAGGACATTTTTAAAGTGTCAAAAATGGAATCTGTTCATATTATAGGTAAGAAAATTGGATCAGTTAAAACTAAATGGAATTACAATTATATTATTTTTAATTAAAAGCGTTCAAATTAAATAATTAAAAATGTCAAACTTTTGAATTTAAATAATTTTTAATTCCAAGCAATTAAAATTCATTTTTAGTGAAATTGAATCGTTTGAAAATTAAAAATCTTCGGATTTTATTGTTAATTATACTTTTGAAAATTCGGTAAATTCAATTTTAATTCCAAAATTAAAACTTATAAAAGAGAAAAATTGGAAATTTAACATTTAATAGAAAAATTAACAACTCGACAATTTTAATTAATAAAAATTAAAGAGATTATTCAATTCAATTCTAAAATAATTTCTTAACTTCAAATAGTTAAATTTTTATCTTTTTTAATTTTAAATGACACAACATTTAAATATTAAATTTTTGCACTTATTTATAATTATTATTCATTTTTAAAGTTTTCCAGATATTTTAAAGTTTTAAATGATTTTTTAAAAATATTTAACTAAAAATAGGCGAATTGCGAAATATTAGATTAAAAATCTAAAAAATATACAAAGAAGATCGATACGATTCCAATTATATAAATTGCAAAATTTTAAGCCTTTTAATTAAAGATTTTTTTTAATTTAAAAAGTACAATATTTGAAACATTTTAAAATTTAAGAATAATTCAATTTTCAATGCCTATTTATGAAATCTTCTCGTTTTCTATATTAAGATCTCAATTTTTTACAATTCTTAAGGCCTGTAATTCAAAATGGTATAATTAAAAATCCTTAAAACTGAAAATTTTCCAACTATCATAAAACAAATCATAAAATATTCTTAAATATATTAGCAACACCGATTAATTAAATAATACAGAAATAATGATTAATCATTTCCTGAATTTGTCTCTAAAGTCCATGAATTTGAATAGTAATTGAAAAAAAAAATTATTTTATCTTTTCATACTTGAAATTTAGTACAAATTCAATTAATTAATGAATTTTAGAAAAAAATATTTTTTTTAATAAAAAGTAAAAGTTGCTAACTAAATATTTGAATTTTGATCTAAAAAAGATCAATTTTCAAACAAACTTATGAATTTTTAATTGAAATTATGAATATTCAACTGGAGTAGTTACATTTTCAAACAAAAATATAAATTTAAAAAAAAGAAAATATAAATCATTTATTGGAATAGATGAATTTTCAATCAAAAAGTATAATTTTTACAAAAAGATTTTTTTTAACAAAAAATACAAATTCTCAACCAAAAAGTTGGATTTTCAACAAAAAAAAATACAAATTTAAAACCAGAAATTAAATTTTTAGTCAAGAAACTTAATTTTTCCCATAGAAAACAAAAAATTTGCAACAAAAATGGGGAATTTTTAACTCAAATTATAAAATCTTCAGTTGAAATAGATTAATTTCAAACCAAAAGGATGTAAGAAAGAATTTTGAACTAAAAAAAAAATTAATTTGTCAACTAAAGATTGAATTATTAAATTTTCATTTTAAAAAATGAACTTTCAACCAAAAACGTTAATTTTTTACTAAAAAATATGGGATATTCAATTGGAATAGTCACATTTTAGGTTTAAAAAAATTGTCAACAAAAATACACTAATTTTCAAAAAAAATATTTACGTTTTCAAACGAAGTGATGAATTTTAAACTAAAGAAATGAATCTTCAACTGGAAGTCAAATTTTAAAATTGAAGGTAAAATTTTAATTTTAATGAAAATTAATTAACTATCATAATTAAATTCTTAACCCAAAAGATCAATTTTTAACTAAGAAGATTAATTTCTACCAAATTGAAAGAAAAGTGAAAAGTTAAATTTTTCATTTAATAAATTAATTCTTAACAAAATATTTAAAGTTCTAACTTTCAACAAAAGAGTTCAATCTTCTGCCAAATACTTAAATTTGTATTCCAAAATAGATAAATTCTGAACTAAAAATGTACTAGTTGACATTTAAAAAAAAAGTTTTTAATTTTCAACCAAAAGCGGTTGAATTTCACCATATAAAATAAATATGCAACCAACTACATGCTTTTTCAACTATATAATTAAATTCTTAATTAAAAGCGATTAATTTCTAACCAAAATTAGAAGAGTAAAATTTTCGGTTAAAAAAATAATTTTCAAACCAAAAAGAAAACGAATTGTCAATAAAATAGCTAATTTTTTTACCAAAGAGATGAATTCACAATTAAAATTACGAATTTTCATACAGAAAAATTATTTTTTGAGAAATAATAATAATAAATAATAATAACAATAATAAACTTCTATCCAAGTAATTAAATTTTCACTCAGAAAAAGTTAAATTCTGAATCAAAAAAATGTAGCAGTCATATTTCAACCAAAAAAGAATATAATTTTTAATTTAAAAAAAAGCAGTTGAATTAAACCAAAAAGGAAGACTTTTCAAGGTAAGTTGAATTTTCAACTGAGAAAAAATTTTAGTCAAGAAGATTTATTTTCTATCAAAAAGAAGGAATTTTCAACAAAATACATAAATTTTCAACTAAAAAAAATTACCTGACAATTACAGATTTTTAATATCACCATTTTCTATGTAATCAAATTTTTTCTTACCATCGCTTCTTAACAATATTTTATAATGGTTAAATTTTAATATTTTATGGCCTTTTTTTTGGGGAGAAATAAAATAAATATAAATCAAAAGTAAACTCAAAGTAAGGTTTTCTATGGCTGAAATCCTTACAGGTTTCTTTGATTTAATGAAAAAATCTAATAAACAACTAACAATATTTGAATATTATTTACTAATTTTTAAAATTAGAAATAGTAGTGTTTTAGGGAAATTGTTCCCCGAAACAATAAGCCATGATTGATTAAAATTCAACCATTGAAAAAAATTGGTAAAATGCAACAGTATCAAAAATTTAGTTACAACAAATATTGTTCCAATAATTATTTTTTTCTAATTTTTACTTTTTGTTCATAAAAACTGTTTTTTCTTTTTTTAGAAATCTTTTTCAGACACCTGATTTTTGGCACAACAAATAACTTTCTAGTAAAATCGTCCTGCAATTTTTAATATTTATATTTAAAACTATTATATTATGAAAATTTAAAAAAATATATTAAAAACTATAGAAATTATAAAAACAAATAGATTTTTTTAACTAAAAAGATTGATCACGATTTTGAAATTCCATTATTTTAATTTAAATAATAAACTAATAAAATTTAGTAATTATTATTTTAGGATGTGATTATAAATATGAAAATACGTGATAAAAATAATTTAGGTTTTAAAATAACAAATGAGCCTTTATTTATTCCCCTTAAGGTACAAGTTGATAATTAGTACTATAATATATACACTGCATCGATTTTAGTTCCAAAACTCTGGCTCTACATAACTTACATCTTCAACTATTTTAAGAGCTTCGCTTTTCGAAATCGTCGGTTGTTTGACGATCTTTTCAAGACTCTTTTTTTTTTCTCACAATTTATTACTTCTTTTTCTCGCATCGACTTTTTGGCTTACATTGACTCACCGACGCATTGATGTCTTTCTCGCAATTTGAGTAAGCCATTCCTAACCCAAAACCGGCCCCAACTATCACAGGCCATTTTCCTAAAATCAATCAAATGAAAAATACTTCATTATTTGCTGAGAACCTTTAATAATTATCTTTTACTTTTAAACTTTCCAAGAGACGGAGTAATATTAAATAAAAAATTCAGAATTTTCTAAATTAGAGGGTGGCCGTTTTAATCGAAGAAAAAAATTCCCAGAAATTTCCCGGTTCGCAAACATTTTTCAGGGTCATTGAAAATTAAAAATCAAACTCTATTCTAAACATTTTTCCATTTTAAGTAATAAACAACAAATTAAAGCATTCAAAGTGGAACTTTTGAATATTAAAAGTTTGTCAATTCAAAAATTATATATTCAAATGCTCAATTATTGACACGTATAAAATGGAATTAAGGTACCAAGACTTTTCAATTGAACAATTTTTAATGAAACCAAGATATTTTCTTTAATTTTAAGCTAGACACATTAATAATTAATTTTTTTTTAACTTACCGATTCTTAAATTAGAAGTTAAATTATTTTCATTTTGAATTAAAATTAAATTAAATTAATTTAAAATGACAGAGTGGCCATTTTAATCGACGAAATAAATTCCCGGTTTTTTCCGGAGTCGCAAACATTTTTCACGGTCAATGAAATTTAAAAAATGGAACACTAAAGATAAAAAAAATTCCATTTAACGTAATAAAAACTGAGCTGCAAATGAAAGCACTCAAAGGGGAAATGTTAAATTTTGAACTTTTAAAATTGACATTTAAAAGTTTTTAATTAAAAAATTTTGTATTCAAATGCTCAATATTTTACGGGTATAAAATTGAAGGTACAAAAATTTTTCAACATAAACAAATATAAAACCACGTTATCATTTTCAATGCTCTAAATTAAAAAAATCAATCAATGAACTTTGAAATTTTCAAAATTATATAATTTTAAAGAATTTTAAGCTAGAAACATCAAATATTGAAAAATTGAAAAAATTTTAACTGAACACTTCTTACATTAGAAATTCAATTATTTTCTATTTAAATAGTTTAAAAATCCTTGGAAAGCTTCAAAATTTTGATAAATCTAGAAGTTGTTTTAAATTGGTTTTAAATTTAAAATTATTTTTGAAATTTTTTTCAGAACTTCTAAATATCTGTCAAAATGAATTGAATTTTTCCTACAATTTACAGAAAATCCTGCAAATTTAAAAAAATTTCTTTTCAATTCGGATATATAAATAACAATTGAACATTTATTATTTTTGGCGAAATTTGAGTAATTTTAAGAGATATGTAAAAGTTTTGAAAAGATTCAAATAAATAATAAAAACATTTTCTTAAGATTCCTAGAAAAATTAAAAATAATTTGTCGTTTTGAAAAATTATTTTAAGAGAATACTTAAAATTTTTTCAAAGATTTATGCAAAATTTTCAAAAAAGATTCTAGATGATTTTAAGAAAACTTTCTAAAATTTGCATGCTAATGTTTAATATTTTTAAAACTCCTAAAAATCTCTTAAAATTATTAAAATTTTTTTTAACTTATACATCAAAATTAACAAATTCGACTTACAAATTAAGCATTTTTTTAATACAACAATTATAACAATATTTGTAATAAGTGTAATAATAATTAAACAATAGTTAAATTTTTAGTGAAAAAAATTAATTTTCAATTAAAAAAAAAAAATTCAACCAAAAAGATTAAGTTTCCACCAAACAAGAGTAATAAAACAAAATACACTAGTTTTCTACCAAATAATTGAATTTTCAACTTGCAAATGATAAATTTTTAACCGAAAATGGAATAGTTTACGTTAAAAAAAATCCACAAAAAAAGCCAAATTTGATGAATTTTCTACCAAAAAAGACAAATTTTCAACAAAATAGAGGAATTTTCAACAAAAAATAGTATAAATAAGTTTTTAACCAAATAAAATGAATTTACAAATTTTCAAATAAACAAATGAATTTTCAACTAAATCTTTTAATTTTTATTGGAATTTTCAAACTGATAATTCAATTTTCTACCAAAAAAAAAGACAAATTTTCAACAAAATAGAGGAATTTTAAACTAAAAAAACCAATTTTCAACCAAGAATAAACTAGTTTAATTTTTAGTTAAAAAATTAATTTTCAATAAAAAAAAATAATTTTAAACAAAAACGGTAAATTAGTCATAAAAAAGATTAATATTCTATCACAGAATATAAAGTTTCAACCAAATACAGGAATTTTCAAACAAATGATTCTATTTTCAAGTGAAGAAGATTGCCTTTCAACCAAAGAGGAAATTTTTTTTCAGTTAAAAAATAATTTAAAATAATGTTAACAGAAGTCAAAATTTTTAACAAACAGAAAAAAAATTTCAAGTAAAACAATAGATCAAGAATTCACCCGTTTCGGTTGAAAATTCATTCATTTTGTTAAAATTCCAAGTATTAATCAAACTTTTGTTGGTTGAAAATTCAAATATTTTAACGGAAAATTAACTTGGTTGAAAAAAACTACCTTTTTGCTGAAAATTCAACTCATTTTTTTTGTAAAATGTTGATTTCGGTTGGGAAATACGTCTCTTTTTGTAAAAAAACTTTTGAAGAAGGTTGAGCCATTTTTCTTTGAAATTTTTCTATTCTGATGGAAAGTTTACGTACTTGTTTTAAATTCAGTTGTTAGGATAAAAATTCATAATTTTAGTTGAAAATTCATCTCTTTTCGAAAATATCACTATTTTTTCAAATTTTTTTTTAAGGGTGGAAAATTCGAATATTTTGCTAGAAAATTTAACTATTTGGTTGAAACTGAACTTTTTTGTTGAAATTTCGTCTATTTTACTAGAAAATGAAAGAAAATTTAACCATTTGGTAGAAAATTCTTGTATTTTTTTTTAAATGTAGATATTTTGGTAAAGTCCACAATTTGGTCAGAAATTGAGTTTTCTGTTCAAAATTAATCTCTTTAGAAGAAAATTCGTCTTTTTAGTTTAAAAATGAACTTTTTTGTAGAAAATTAATTTTTTCGTTAGGAAAATTCAACCATTCGGTAGAAAATTCATTTATTTTGTTTAAAATTCAACTGTTTTGGTAAAAACTTCTCAATTTGGTTGAAACGAAATTTTGTTGTTGAAAATTTATTTTTTCCGGGGTAAAAATTTCATATTTTTTGGGTAAAAATACAAAGGTTTATTTAAAAAATGTGACTGACAAATTTTGTAACTGTCTTGTTGAAAATTCAACTATTTCCTAAAAAATTTACTTTTTGTTTAAAATTCGTATTTTTATGTTGAAAAGTTGATTAAAATCGTTATGAATAAAGATTCTACTTTTTTTTAAACTTTTTCTTTTTGATATAAAAATTTATCTGTTTTACTTGAATTTACGTGGGGGGGGGGCTATTTTTTGGAAATCTAACGATCTTATTAAAAATTCATACTTTTTGGCTAAAAATTCAACTGTTTAGAAGGAAATTAACTTATTGTTTACGAATCTTATTTTGGTTTTGGAAAGTGAACTGGAATCTTTTTTGGATGAAAATTTTACTATTTTTTAAAAACTTTGATTAAAAATTCATCTGTTTTAGTACAAATTTCATTTTTCTTGGATAAAAATGAAATTATTTGGTAGATAATTAAACTATTTTATTAAAAATTCATCCGTTTTGGATGAAAAAAATTCGTTTTTTTTTTATAGAAGACGAAATTTTTTTCGTAGAAACTTATTTTTTGTTAAAAAATTTATATTTTGATCTGGAAAAGTTAACTGGAATCTTTTTTGGATGAAAATTCAGCTCTTTTTTTGAAAATTTGTTTGTTTTTTTAAATAAAAATATAAAGGTTTTGTTGAATATTTAACCATTTTGTTGAAAAGTCAGACAATTTGTTTAAAACTTTAACTTTTTTTTGAATTAAAAAATCATTTGTTTTAAGAGAAATTTCATCTTTCTTGGATAAAACTTTACCTGTTTGGTTAAAAAATAAACTATTTTGTTATAAAGTCATACTTTTTGGTTGAAAATTCTTCTGTTTTTATGAAAATTAAACTATTTCGTAGAAAACTGACTTTTTGCTTAAAATGTATATTTTAGTGTTCAACTTAAAAAAAAAAGTACGAATTCTTGGATAAAAATGCATCTATTTGGTAGAGAATTAAACTATTTTATTAAAAATTCTTCAGTTTTGACTAAAGAAAATTCGTCTTTTTGGATAAAAGATTAAATTTTTTCCATAGAAACTTTTTTTTCTTAAAAAATTCATATTTTGATCTTGAAAAGTTAACTGGAATCTTTTTTGGATGAAAATTCAACTATTTTTTTGGAAATTTGTTTTTTTTTTTTAATAAAAATTTAACCATTTTTTTGAAAAGTCATGCTAGTAGTTTAAAACTTTAAGTACTTTTTTGAAATTTTTTTTAAAATGAAAAATCATCTGTTTTAAGCGAAATTTCGTCTTTCTTGGATAAAAATTTAACTGTTTGATTAAAAAATAAACTATTTTGTTATAAAGTCATACTGTCTGGTTGAAAATTCTTTTTTGATGAAAATTCAACTATTTCGGAGAAAATTGACTTTTTGTTTAAACTTTATATTTTGGTGTTGAAAAATAAAGTAAAATCTTATCTAGATGAAAGTTGAATTTAAAAACAAATTAATCTGTTTAGTACAAATTTTTTTGCTACAAATTTTTAGTACAAATTCTTGGATAAAAATGCAACTATTTGGTAAAGAATTAAACTATTTTATTAAAAATTCTTCAGTTTTCAGTTATTATTAAAAACTCTTTTTTTTTCGTAGAAACTTTTTTTTTTAATTCATATTTTTATTGTGAAAAGTCAACTGAAATCTTTTTTAGGCGAAAATTCAACTATTTTGATGAAAATTGATCTTTTTTATTCAAAAATTCATCTATTTTAGTACAGATTTAATTTTCTTTTTAATGAAAATGCAAGTTTCTGATTAAATATTATTTTTCTTTGCTTGAGTATTCAACTATTTTGTTGGAAAGATTTGTTTAAATCACTTTGTTAAGAAATCATCATTTTGTTAAAGATTTATATTTTTATTTGAAAATACATCTCTAGTTGAAAGTTTAACTATTTTTTTAAAATAATCTTTTTTAATCGAAAATTCAACTAATTGGGTAAAATTTACACTAAATTTAAAAAAAATGTATGTTTCTGATTGAAGGCTTTCACTGAAAATTTGACTGTTTAGTCGAAAAGCCTTTTTTTTAGAATAAATTTTTTCAATGAAAATATAACTTCTATTTTTTTAAGATTGATATTTTTTTTTATTTTTTAACCAAACAGTTAAATTTTGATCCAAGAAAGACGAAATTTCGCTTAAAACAAATGATTTTTCATTTTATAAAAAAAATGTCAAAAAAATAGTTAAAGTATTAAACAAACAGCGTGACTTTTCAAATAAATGGTTAAATTTTTATTTTTAAAAACAAACCAATTTTCAACAAAATAGTTGAATTTTTTAACAAGAAATAAGTTTATACGAAAAAAAAATAATCTTCTATCCAAAAAGACGAATTTTCTTCAATCAAAACGGATGAATTTTTAACAAAATAATTTAATTATCTACCAAATAATTTAATTTTTATCCAAGAAAGATAAAATTCGTACTAAAACAGATAAATTTTAAATAAAAAGCGACAACTTTTTTTTGTAAATGTTAAAATTTCATTCAGAAAAGATTTTACTTCATTTTTGAACACCGAAAAACACATTTTACACAGAAAGTAATTTTTCTATAACAAAATAGTTGATTTTTTTACCAAACAGTTACATTTTTATCCAAAAAAGATGAAATTTCTCTTAAAACAGATGATTTTTTATTTTAGAATTTTGTTTAAATAGTTAAATTTTCAACAAAACAGGGTGACTTCAACAAAAAATTGTTCAATTTTCAATCAAACAGTTGAATTTTTACCTAAGAAAGATAAAATTTCTTCTAAAATAGATGAATTGTAAAAAAATTTGTAAACAATAAGTTAATTTCCTTCTAAGTAGTTAAATTTTTAACCGAAAAGTATGAATTTTCAATAAGATTGTTAAATTTCCAAACAAATAGTTGAATTTTTATCCCAAAAAAAAATGAAAATTAAACTAACATAGGTGAAGTTTTAAATAAAAAAAAAATAAAAGTTGAATTTTCATTCAAAAAGATTTCAATTGGCTTTTCAACATAAAAATACAGATTTTAAAGAAAAAGTAAATTTTTTAGGAAATAGTTGAATTTTCAACAAGACAGTTACATTTTTCTCTAAGTGAGGCGCAATAATTCAAATTAAAAAGATGAACTTTGAATCAAAAAGTCGAATTTGTAGAAAAAATACTTTTCATCTAAAAAATATTTTAGTTTACTTGCCAGCAACAAAATATGAATTTTAAACAAATAACTAAGATGGATTCTAAAACCTTAATTAAAAACGAAATTGGCATTAGTTAAAGTAAAATTTTTCAGTCGTATTTTTTAAACAAACATTTGTATTTTTACTGTAAAAATATTAAATTTTTTCATCAGAAAAAATGAATTTTCAGCAACAAAATTTCGTTTCAACCAAATTTAGGACTTTTTACCAAAACAGTTCGAATTTTAAACAAAATAAAGGAATTTTCTACACCATTGGTTGAATTTTCATAACGAAAAAATTAATTTGCGACAAGAAATTTCATTTTCAAACCAAAAAGACGATATTTCTTGTGAGGAGATTAATTTTGAACAGAAAAGTTAATTTTTGACCAAAATGTGGGCTCTACTAAAATACCTGAATTTTTAAAAAACAATTCAATTTAGATTAGTTTCTATTTATTTCTTGAGTGAAAAATCTTTATTTGTTGAAAATTCATCTCCTTGGTTTTAAAATTCCTTTTTTTGTTGTATAAATTTTAAATAATTTTGTAAATGGAAAAAATTGTCATTCATATTGAATTTACTGAAATTTTCTCGTTATAATAAGAAAACTTTTGTAAATCATTTAAAGCGTTCTCAAATCATATAAGATTTTCTGTAAAATCCTAAAAAAATGTTGGAAAATAAACCAAATTTTTTTAAAAGAAGGGGTAAATAGAAATTTAAAGATTATACATTTCTATATTCACTTTATCACAATCATTTTTCTAGAATCGCAAAAAAAATGATAAGAAACTGATCACAGGAAAATTATTATAGATCTAAGCTGAATTTCGAAAATATTTTTTTGAAGGAAACGTTTGAAATAAGTGAGGTTATGTTTCTCTTCGTAAAAAATATACAAGTTGTCCAATTTTATAAAAGACAGGAATCTATCAAAAAAGCATAATTAACTAAAGAAGGACTTACTTCTGAAGAAAAGCAGGGAAATTGTAGAACCTATGAGAATTCCACCTCCTAAAAAGTGCCAAAGTCATGTAGTGAAAAGTATCGAGAATAGAAATGGAGAAAATTGTCGGACGAGATAATTACCTAATTTAAGGACTGCGTCTGTGAAACATCTGTCCCATTTTTTGCCAATTTCGTCCTCTGACCAGGTATTAGCCATTTTTCGAACTTGCAATCCAGACATGGAATTAAAGAAAACTGGAAAAAAGACGTTGATAATTTGATGAACGGTTACGTCACGTCACACGAGCCGCACCGCTGTCACAGAAATAATCGATTTTTTGAATTTTCAATTAAATTAGCCATATTGCTTTAATTTTGGGATTTGTTTAAATTTTATTTTTATAAATTAATTAAATGTGCTGATACGTGTGAAAAAATGTAATAAGTCATCTGCATTTAAGTTAATTTACCCTTGAAAACATTAATTTTCTATTAACGCGCCCATATTTACTTGACAAGGCTACCAACTAACCAGGCTGAGTCGACTCCCATGGGCGCGTTTCACCACTTATTGTAACGATCGCATAAATTTGCATTCCATCCGCTAGGAACAGCACCGTCGCTTCCATAGAATGCGCGGTTTCGATTCGAAATTATAAAATATT
>NC_046662.1:12390689-12395943 GCF_010883055.1 Belonocnema kinseyi | reverse complement strand
CAACGGAGCCGAACAGGATCTATTTTAATAAATCAACGCGAAATTTTTGAACTTTTAAATTCGGGATAATTCCGCGCCAAATTCGGCTCCGCGTGTTACATTATAGCGACACTAGCGCAATCTACAAGAAGGTGGCAAACTAAAGCGTATCCATATGTTCGTGCACGTAAATGTGCATATTATTTGAATGTGTTGCATGAATTAAAACTGGATTAAATAAACGAATTAATTCAAAATTACACAAATTTAAGACGAAAAATGTGTAAATACTGTTTCCTGTACCATTTTTCGGCATAAATTTGTACAATTTTGCAATAATTCTCCAATAAATAAAGAATTACATAACACATAAAATGTAACTTTTTTCAACATTTTATTTATTCGCATTATAATAAAGAAGTGAAATCAGTGACATCCTGGCACAGCACAAACATTTCAATTTACTTTAACTTTGTTTATTTTTGAATGTCCTGATTTCACTTCATACGGCGAGACACAACTTTTTGGAACTTTGGAAAATTTGAAGTTTGTTGACGAAACCATAACCTCAACGAACACTAGAATGGCGGCGCCAAGATATTTTAAGTAAGTATTACCCCCACTTATGCCCCTACAGTAGAGCCATCTACAAGAAGGTGGATAACTACAAAAGTATATATGATCACACGCGCCCATGGGAGTCGACCCAGCCTGCAACTAACGCAGCGACATAATGCGTTTCTCATTTTACAAGTCTGTATGGTTCATGGCATGAAACTCGACACAGCTATGCTGAAAAGCTGGAAGTCTACATTACATAAATGATTTTGATTTTAGCGGGAAATTCAGAAATATTTGAAATTCTTGAATATAATTTTTGTACGATTATTCTAGAATAAAGTTTAATCACTTATTAGGAATTTTTAGGGTCATAGGTTATAATAAATTTAACAATTTAAGAGCGTGGGAAGTAGATCAAGCGGATGAGTCAGAGACCCATAAAAATGTTCCTACCGTAAAAACAGTAACCAAATGCGACATTTATTACTATAATTTATGCGCTTACTCATAGAAAAGGAATTTAGTTGCGAAATAACTATAAAAATAAGTAGTCAATAACAGCTTTTGCGTGGGCGTCTCTAGCAGCCCCCTTCCTCGACCGTGTATGTGTATTTAGTAGTAGTTTTCTTACGGTATCCTGAGGGGAAATGTCGGTCAAACTAATTCAACAGATGGCGACATAGAAAGTAAGTCTGACTTTTTCATTGAATTGCATTAAGAAAAAGCAAAAATAATTTAAAACTTGACGCTGTTCGCAAATAAACAAAAGAAATATATATGAAAAAATAAGAGTAACTATTACTAATTATATAAAAAAAGAAAAAGTCATGAAAATATGTAGTTTAATATGAATAAAATTTAATTTTAAGATACATTTTGAAATCCGTTCGAACTTCATATTTCTATGATTTATGTTACTGCTATTATTGATTTGGTTATTTGTTCTAGTTAAAAAGATTATTTATTTTAAAAATCATTAACGTATCTAATGAAAAAATTAATAATATTTGTGTCCTCAATGAGAAAATTATTTAAAACATATACATGATCAGAAGAATTAATAAAAAATATATCACTTATATCGAATATAAATATAATAATAATTAAAATATGTAAGACTACAATTTCAGTTGCAAAGTGAAGAATTTTTGTACCTTTAAAATTTTAACAATTTCGAGTTTTGAAGGAAATATTTTTAAAAAGTAATGTTAATTTTAAGTAAAATGTTTGGAGGGAATAATTTAGTAAAAAGTCAATGACAAATTTGGTAAATGAGAAAATGGATTTAATATTATTTAATATAATGTATATATTTATTTAAATTGAACCGAACATCATAAATACAAATAAATACAATTCAGGTATTCCTTAAAATAATAAATATTTAATAATATTAGATAAAATATAACAATTTAAGTTTTTCTAATCAAATTAGATAAACAGATTTGAAATTTTGCCCCTTTGGCATGGAAATTTTTTGTTTGCACTGGAAATGTTTTAAGCTATTGGACAAATTACTACTAGTCACCAAAATATTATAAAAGTTAACAATAACCACTGTTATTAACAATTATTGAGACAAAATATTTAAACTTAAGGTTTTATCAAATTTAAATTTTCTTTGGTGGCTAAGTCGGTGGGTTATTGTTAAAAGATTTTATATTCAGTGATTCTTAGCATGCAGTGTTATGATTCATTTTCAATCTATTAAGATTGAAAACCCGATTTTTTTCAAGTGAAACTGCCAACATTTAGAAATTGTTTATGTAAATTGTTTTTAAACATGTAAGTTGTTATATTCTACTGAATGTTATCAAATATACATTTCTTTATGAATATCCGGAGCCATTGTAGCAACTAAAGAAAATAAAAATTTGGATAAAACCTTACCTATGAATATTTTGTCACAAGAATTATTTATAACAATGGTTATTGTTAACTTCTCAAATATTTTTGTGACTAGCATTCATCCGTCCAACAGATTAAAACATTTTAAGTGCAGACAAAAATTTCTATGCGAAAGGACCAATATTTTGAATTTGTTTATCTAATTTGTTTACAAAAATTTAAATTGTTATATTTAATCAAAAATTATTAAATATTTATAATTCTAAGGATTACCTGAAGCCGTTCTGGCCATTGAAAGAAATTATAATTTGAACAATCTCAAATTCTATTATTTTGCCACAAAAATTGTTTATCACAGTGATTATTATAAACTTTTAAAGTAATTTTGTTATTGAATGTCATTTCCAGCTTCATGTGAAACATTTTTTTATTGATAATAAGATTAATTGTAAATTTGTTCATAAAATTGATTTATAACAAATAAATGGATTAATAAACACATTATTTGTATTCTATGAGTCCCTAAACATTTATTTAAGACAATAAAAAATTTTCATGATCTGTTATTAAAGCGTAAAAATTTGTTATATAAAAAATTTAGTTTTTCCATACTTTGAGTGGAAAAATTATTGATAAAAAAATAGACGAGACAAAAGTTCGTAAAGTCAAGATCTATACAATTTAATAATCTTTAGTTTAAAACAAAAAAAAAATCCAAATCGCAAAAAATTGAAGGCTCGGGACATTTTTGACTGACAAAAGTGTTTTTTCCTCCAACTGTGCGTCATGAGTACAGTACGTTTGTTTGTAGTGTTTAATAGCTTATACTCTGTTTATTTTAGAAATGAGGTTTGCTTAATTCAAAATCTCCTTTAAATTTAAATCTTTAATTAAAATTATTAGGGGTTGTATGCAGCGAGAAAAAAGCTTTCAAGATTAAGCAATAAATAAATTATTGAACTGAATAAATGTATATATGATGTTCGGTTCAATTTAATTAAATATATACATTATATTA
Source organism: Belonocnema kinseyi (assembly GCF_010883055.1). Taxonomy (NCBI): domain Eukaryota; kingdom Metazoa; phylum Arthropoda; class Insecta; order Hymenoptera; family Cynipidae; genus Belonocnema; species Belonocnema kinseyi. The sequence goes on along the minus strand of NC_046662.1, from coordinate 12,392,537 downwards.
AATGATATTATATTTATTTTCTCATTTATCAATCTTGTCAATGACTTTTTACCAAATTATTCCCTCCAAACATTTTAATTCAAATTAATATTACTTTTTAAAAATATTTCCTTAAAAACTTGAAATTGTTAGAATTTTAAAGGTACAAAGATACTTTACTTTATAACTCAAGTTGTAGTCTTACATATTTTAATTATTATTATATTTATATTGGATATAAGTGATATATTTTTTATTAAGTCTGCTGATCATGTATATGTTTTAAATATTTTGTTCATTAGCTACGTTAATAATTTTAACAATAAATTTACTTTTTTAACTAGAACAAATAATAAAATTAATAATATCAGCAAAATAAATCCTAGAAATATGAAGTTCGTACTGCTTTCAAAATGTACCTTAAGGCCATGTGACGAGTGGGCCACATGACCAGATTCCTACCTTACCGCCACCCTTCTTATTTCCCAACTTATTTTCACACAAGGCCCCACATCGAGTTGAAAATTTAGGATAATAAATAAGAAGCATTAGTAAAGGTGGGTCTGGTCCTAAACATTAATAATTATAAAAAAATAAATTATTTACAACAAAAAACTTTTTTCATAATTATACAAATTTAGGACCAGACCCACCATTCTTAGTGCTTCTTGTTAAGTATCCCGAATTTTCAACTCGATGTGACGTTTCGTATGAATATGAGTTGGAAAATGAAAACAGTGGCGGTAAGGTAGGAATCTGTCCACGTTGCCCTTTCATCACAAGGCCTTAAAATTAAATTTTATTCGTATTAAACTACATATTATTATGATCTTTTCGTTTTTTAAATAATTAGCAATAGTTACTCTTATTTTTTCATATATATATTTTTTTGTTTATTTGCAAAGAGCATCAAGTTTTTAATTATTTTTGCTATTTCTTAAGGGCATGTGATACTTCGTCGTGTGGTCAATCAGGTACAGTTCCGACGCCTTTTTTCCACAAAAATGAAAATTTTTTAAAACTGAATTCGGAGATGCTATAAAATATCATAACGGACGTCCCCGGACTCTTTTTTCAGGGATAATAACAAAAAAACGTTATTGTGCTAATTACCAAATTTGATGAATGTATATTATTTTGTGGTTAGGGTGATTTTTAGCTCTCTGTCATTCCGATAATGTAGGTCTCTATCGTACCACTGGGAAATTATTTATGAAATAAACTTTTTTGATTGCCTGCAAACAAGGCTAGTTCCGGGAGATTAGTTACTATGTTTATTTGCAAGTCCAAAGTTTTCGGCCAAAAATATTGTGTAGTTTGGAAGTAACGCACAGGAGAATTATACCATACATAACCTCCAAATATACACACGTTGTTAGCAATATCAAAAAATTTTTTGATAAAAAAAAACACAAATTAAGTGTGCGGGGACGTCCGTGAGCATGTTCGCTATCATTTCCCAAATTTTTAAGACAAAATATTGATTATTCTAGAAAAAAAGCCGTCGGAACCTAAAACTGGTAAAATCGATACTAATTCCTAAGCGCTATGCAAATAAATCAGATTTTGCTAAATTAAAACTTTTTTGAATGAAACCAAAAAAAAGTGTGCGGGGACGCCCGTTAGCATGGTCGCTATCATGTCCCAAATTTTTAAGACAATATATTGATTATTAAAGAAGAAAAGCCGTCGGAGCCTAAAACTGGTAAAATCGACAATTTTCTAAGTATCACATGCCCTTAATGCAATTGAATGAAAAAGACAGACCTGTAGGGATTGTGCACAGCGCTCATAGCGCCTATTACAACACTACAAACTGGCGGTTGTACCATGCGTAAGCATAGTAGGGTTCTGCGTTATCCGTAGCTA
>NC_046662.1:12370352-12390589 GCF_010883055.1 Belonocnema kinseyi | reverse complement strand
TCGCACGAATATTTTATAATTTCGAATCGAAACCGCGCATTCTATGGAAGCGACGGTGCTGTTCCTAGCGGATGGAATGCAAATTTATGCGATCGTTACAGGACATAACAAGCCGAATTTTCCAGCGGCTAGGTAGCGCTAGCTGTTGTAGTCAAAGTTCCGCGAAAATTCAAATTCCATAAATGAATATTTACTTTTTTTAACACAAATTAATAATAAAACTTTATAGTTTGTTCATAAATCCACGCGAAAATGTAAGTTGTTAAGTTTAAAGAGAAAAAAATTAACATATTAATTACTGGTCAGTATTAATTGCGTACTTCTGAATTTCATAATCGTAACTGGAATATACTGGATGGACGTCTCAAAATAGGCGTTCTCCGCACTTTTTGTAATTTTTAGACCGAATAGTTGAATTTTGAACAACAACAAAAAAACTAAGTTTCAAAAAAATATTTAAATTTTCTACCAAACAAATTAATTTTCAACCAAAAAATAGATTTTCAAATAAATAATTTTTCACCAAAAAAGTGAATTTTCAAGCAAAAAAAAAATTAATTTTTATAAAAAATGGTTTACTCACATTTACAGTTTAAACAACTTAATTTTCAACCAAATAAAACATTACTTTAACACAATAATTCAATTTTTAATGGAAGAAATTAATTTTTAACGAAATAATTAAATTTTTAATAAACAAATATATATTTTAAACCGAAAATGGAATAATTACAATTTCAGTTTAAAAAAATCTATTTTCACCAAACGAAAAATCGTAAACAAAGTAGCTAAATTTCGAACTATAAAAATAAAATTCGACTTAAAAAGATGTATATTTTCAAGAAAAAATGAAATAGTTACATTTTCAGAGTAAAAAATTAACTTTCAACAACACAAAAAAAGTTTCATCAAAATACTTCAATTTTCAACTAAAAAAATTAATTTTATACTCAAACGCATAAATTCTCAACCCAAAATGGAAGTTAATTTTTAAGAACAAAGCTACACATTTTAAAGAAAAGTTCAATTTGGAATTTTCAACCAAAAAGATCAATTTTCTACTAGGAATAAGACAAATTCTTAACAAAATGGTGAATTTTTAACTATAGAAACGAATTTAAAAATGGAATGTTCAATTTTAATTTAAAAAATTTCAACGAATAATGGAATTGTTAAATTCTCAGTTGAAAAAAATAGTTTCAACTAAAAAAGCTAAATGCTTAAGCAAGAATGGAATGGTTACATTTTTAGGTTGAAAGATTAATAATTAACTAAAAAAAACGAGTTTTCAACGACAAAGTTAATTATTCAACTAAGGAAATAAGTTTTTGAGTGAAAAAGGAACGAATTTTCAAAGGAAAGTTCCATTTTCAACCTAAATCATAAATTTTTAAACAAAATTTCTACTAGAAACCATACCAATTTTTGCGAAATAACATTAATTTTCATCTAAAGAGGGTAAATTTTAAACCACAAATAGAATAGCTATATTTAAAGTTTAAAAAAATTATCTCTGACAAAAAAAATTTTTTCAAGAGAATAGGTTAATTTAAAAAAAGATTTCAAGTGAAAAAAATTTAACCAAAAAATTGATGAGTAAAATTCTTAGTTAAGAAATGTAATCTTTAACTAAGAAAAATTGAACTGCCAACAATATAGTTAAATTTTTAATTAAATAAATGCATTGGCAACTAAAAAAGATAAAGTTCCAAATCAAAATGTTATATTAACATTTTCTGTTAAAAAATTTACTTTATTTAAAAGAAAAAAATGAATTTTCAACAAAAAGGTTAATTTTAGTCTAAGAAAATTAATTTCAAACTAAAAAAGATGAATTTACAAAAAAAATGGAATAGTTAAATTTTCAGCAAAATTAAAAAGATTTTTCACCAAAATACTTCAATTTTCAACCGAAGAGGTGAATCTTCAAAAAAAGATGTATTTTTATAAAGTAGTTTATCTTTTAACCAAGTAGTTGTATATTTTCAACCAAAATGCTCAACGAAAAAATTTGAATTCAAATAAAAAGGACAAATTTTCTGTGTATTGGTTCAATTTTCAACCGAAATGATTTATCAGTTAAAAAATAAAAAGAAATACATATAACTAAATTGTTGAATTTCCAAGCCAAGAAGACGAATTTGATACAAAACAGTTAAATTTTTAACCAGAACCAGGACCTAAAATTTTTTCTTTTAAAACGCAGTGATTTACAGTTTACCTTGTTTTTTTTATAGGAACTACAAACATATATGTATTATTAAAACAATTACGGTTCTAGTTCTAGTCAAAGTTCTGCACAAAATAAAATGTTTTTGGTTAAATTAAACCTTTCTTTAAATCTAAAATAAATTTATGTTCGTTGAAAATTCACCTACACAGTTGAAAGTTGAAATACTTTGTTATAAATGTATTTTATTGGTTGAAGATACTTCTCTTTAATTGAAAATTGAACTATTTCGCTGAAATTGTTTTTCGGTCGAAAATTAATTTTTTTCAATTGAAATATTAACTATTATTTGGTTGAAAGATGAACTACTTTAGTAAAAATTAATTTCTTTGTCTGAAAATGCTTGAAAATCTTTCTTTCTTTTTTGAAAATTCAATTATATATATGGCTAAAAAATAACGCTTATTGGTAGCAATTTATTCTTCTTTAAAAATTTATCTATTTTGATGAAAAATAAATTTTTTTGGGTTGAAAGTTTAACTATTTTGTAGAAACTCCTTTTTTTATTCAGAACTATTTTTTAAACCGAAAAGTAAAATATTCATTTTTTGTTACAAAATTATCTTTTTTATTTGAAAATTCAACTATATGGTTAAAAGTTCATGTATTTTGCAGAAAAATCACCTTTTCTGGTAAAATATTATTCTTTTTGTTTGATAATGTTGAAAAACGTACCGATTTTGCTGAAAATTGATTGTTTTTTTATTAATTTTTTATTTGAAAATTCGTTTTTGGGTAGAAAATGAATTTATTTTTCTATTTCTTATTTTAAAAATTTGGTTTAAACTCCTGTTGAAAGTTCTTTTTATTGAAACTTGAACTGTTTTGTTGAAAATCATGTAGTTTGTTAAAAAATGGTCTTTCTAATAGAAAATTAATCTTCTTGTTTAAAAATTCACCTTTTTCGTGGAAAATTAAATTATTTCATTGTTTGTTTAAATGCAAATTTGTGAAATTCAGAACTACGCAAAAAATCGACCAGTAATTAAAATAATACTTTTTTTCTTTTTTAATTGAATTAATAACACTTTTACTTTGTTTTTAATAACTCAACTATAAACTTTTATTATTAAATTCTATAAAAAAGAAATTATTCATTTATATGATTTGAATTTTCGCGGAACTTGAACTAGACTAACGCTATCTAGCGGCTGGTAAGTTCCATCTGTTTCATTTTACAGGGAACCAACATAAAAAAATATGTCCAAAATAACCTCTGACGTCCTGTGACCTGTCAAACCGAGCAGACTATATTTGTTTTCTGAAGAATTGTTTATTTACAGTTAAACAAATAAATACTCGTCGGGTGTTTTTTTGTTGAATGTATTGAAAGTTTTAATTGTTTTAATTGATGCTGAAAATAGAAGACACGTTTAAAATGGAAAATAAAGGGTGGTTTTATTAAAAAAAGTGAAAGCACTTTTGGAGCTTTTATTTTTGAGAAATTCAGTTGTTTTCGGTGTTTTATGTAGATTTGGGACAATGGGTGCTGGAAAAAGTCAATTTAGTGAAGAAGAGCTGCAAGATTATCAGGTAAGTGATCTTTTTTTTTGAGGTTATGTCGATAGTTCTAATTTTTAGTTTTTGATAATTTATTTCCTCTTATTGATTTTCCTGTCATGGATTTCTTATCATTTTTTGGCGACTACGGAGAATTATTATCGTATTTATTATAGAGAAATCAGTGTAGGAATTAATAAATAAGATTAAAATATTGAAGAATTATTGCAGAAATTAGAGAAAATGTATAAATAAATTATTCTAGACTACTCTTCAATTGAAAATTCATGTATTTGTTTAAATATCCAACTATGGGGGTTCATAATTCTAGTTAAAAATTCATCTTTTTTATTTAAAATTAATGTATTTTTTGGTTGAAATATCAACTATTACATTTTTAGTTAAATATCGATCTTTTTTGTAAAAGATTAATATTTTTTTGTTGAATCCAATTAAATTTAAATTAAATTAATTTAAAATTTAAATTTAAATTTAATTAAATTTAAAATTAATATCTTTTTTTTATTCAAAGTGCGTTCTTTTTTTTGGAAATTAATTTTTCTAATAGAAAATTTAATTGTTGTTAATTTAATTGATCTCTTTGATGGAAAATTTAACTATTTTGTTGAGAATTCCTTTTTTTCAATTAATTTTTTATACTGAAAAGTTACCTATTCAATTTTCGGTTAAAAATTCAACTATTTGATTAAAAATTCAACTTGTTTTGTTAAAAATTCGTATTTTTTGGTTGAATTCAAATATTTTTTATTTAAAATTAACATATTTTTTATTTAAAATGCGTTCTATTGTTTAAAAATTAATTTTTAATAGAAAATTTAATATTTTCATTTTGTGTTAAAACTTTATCTTTTCTTTTTTTAAATGAATGTAGATATTTAGTTACATATTTAACTATTCCAGTTAGAGATTCATGATTTTAGTTGATAAGTCATATTTTTTATTTAATATTAAAATTTGTATTTTTTATTAAAATATCAAATATTACATTTTCAGTTCAGAATTCGTCCGTAATTTTTGTGATCATCTACTTTATTAAAAATTAATTTTTTGGTTGAAACTTAATTTTTTTAATTGAAAATTTATCTATTGTTGTTAAAAATTTAATTATTTGGTTGAAAATACATTTTTTCGTTTGAAGATTCACCATTTTTATTTAAAAACGCATCTCTTTGATCAAAAATTCAAGTATTTTGTTGAAAATTCCTTTTTTTTTTGTTTAAAAATTAATTTTTTCTAATAGAAAATGTAATTGTTCTATTCTGTGTTAAAAATTTATCGTTTTTTTGTGTGCAAATTAATGTACATATTTAGTTAAATATTCAAGTGTTTCAGTTAGAGATTGATCATTTTAGTTAAAAAGTCATCTTTTTGTTTGAATATTAAAATATTTTGTTGCTAAAATATCAAATATTACATTTTCAGTTCAAAATTCATCCTTGTTATCTTATTGATCATCTAATTGATTGAAAATTCATTTTTTGTTGAAAATTATATTGTTTTAACTTTAAAGATTTGTCATTTTTTATTTAAAAGTGCATCTCTTTGGTTACAAATTTACTTATTTTGTTGATAGTTCCTTTTTTTTCTTTAAAAATTAAATTTTTATACTGAAAAGTTACCTATTCAATTTTTTGTTAACAACTCAAATATTTTATTAGAAATTCATCTATATTGTTTAAAATTCAATATTTTAAATTGAAATGTTAAAAATCTAAAGCATTTCAAATCAATTTTAATATAGAACTTACATTAATATTCTTTTTTAAAAGTTATACCCATGTTTTCGTGGAAAATCTCCTTATTTTTTTAAATCAATTTTTATTAATTTTATAATTATTTAATTACGACAGGGTGGTCCAACATTTTTTCAAATTACCATGCTTATCTCCCGGAATTTTTTTTTATCATTAGAATAATGATAGATTAGTGCAGTTTTTAAACAAAATTTTCCACTTATTTCGACTTTTCACTCAGTGAGGCAATTTATTTGCAATTTATATAAATAATAATAATTTGCAATTTATTGCAAGGTAATACATATAATTGTTGAAATAATTTATTATTTTTTATAACTATCTTCTCTTAGATAATTGCTATAAAGTTGTAGGTTTTACTGAATTTTTTAACTTAGCTTTTCAGTTATGAACAAATAATAGATAAACATGAGAGCACATTTTTTTCAAACAATCTTTTTTTCGTGAATATATTTTTATGAAACAAAACAGATATTTAAAATGTAATTTTCGTTGAAGTAACTATTGAGAGTCTTTTTGTCAAAATTAATATTAATATTTATTATTTTTTCGTAACTGAAAAGTTAAAGAAAAGCTCAAAATTTCAGAAAAACTCACAACTTTCTAGTATTACTCTAAAAGAATATACGTATGAACAATAATAAATTTGTTAAACAATTAAGTTTGTTAAATTGCATTAATTATTATCATAACAAGTAAAAAGTAGCCAAAAATTTAAAAACGGGTTAAAAATTATTTCTGTTAGATTTAATTAATTATTGCTCCGATCTAACTGAAAAGTTAAAAATGAGATAATTTCAAATAATAAGCGTTTGAAATTTTTGAATGTCTAAATTGTCAATTGTACATGTTTTTTTAAAAATAAAAAATTTTCAGTTGAAAATTACAAAACTAAGAGTTTTTTCAAACATATCCTACTAACTAGAATGAATAATTTCTTAAATTATTAACTCATTTCAAACATTTTAGAGCTCTTAATGTTTATAAATGTGATATTATGGATTTTTAAATAAAAATTTTATATATTTATTTTATTATATTATGTTTTGATTATATTATTTTTAGAGAACTTTGGAAAATAAAACAAATACAACCTAAAAGAATTTCTTGCGATTTTAAAAGATTTCTAGAGATTTGAACGGTTATTTTTTAGAGAACATTATTAAATAAGTTTAATTATTAAATAAGTTCAAAGATTTCAAGATATTTAAAGGAGATTTTACGAATTTTTGTAGACATTTAGGGAATGAAATAAATTTTCTTTCAAGGTATTTCTACGGGTTTCAACGCATTTTATTTTAGCGCTTTTTTAAAGATAAATTTAATGAATAATTTTCATTCAATTTATATCAAAGTTAAAATAATTTTAATACTAAATTAATAATTAATTAATAATAAACACAAAAATTGCTTATGTAACAAATTTGATATTTTTTCGGACTTTTTATATCGCCGTGAATAGATTTTGAATGATCTGTGCAATTTTTTGTAAAAATATTATTTCTTCTTTTCTGAATATAAAAATAAATCCTTAGTATTTCCCCTATATTTCCTCTTTTCCGTAAGAAAATTACCCTATTTCCCCTCTTTGAGACAAGGGCCAAAAATAAAATTATTTCTATAAAAATTATAGAAATAATAATTATTATGAATGATTCATTATAGGAAATTTACTCAAAATTATAGAAGTATCTAGTTATCATTTATAATGTTTAATTCAGGTGATAACATTTGTAAACAAAATTGCTTTATAATTTATTTATACTTTGTCTATATTTTGAAAAAATTCTTTCCGTATTTTAATATTATTCACTCCTATACTGAGTGTCCCTATAATAATTTCCTATAATTGGGAAAAAATGATGAAAGAAATTATTATAACGTATAATAATTTTTCTATATTTTTTGTAAACAAATAATTTTGTTCTTTTGTGATTTAATTCTGTGTTTCCTATTTGTTACAGGATCTTACTTATTTCACGAAGAAGGAAGTTCTTTAGTAAGTTAAACTAAAATTAATAATGATTGAAAATTATATTAAATTAATTATTCAATTCAATTAATTAAATATAATTAAAATTCGCGAATTTTAAATCAAACAGTTGAAGTTTGAGATCAAAACGACAAATTTTTCAGAGAACAATTGAATTTTCAACAAAACAAAACAAAAATTAAAAAGCAAATAATTTTATTTACAACCAAAAAGATCACTGAAACAACAGAAACATTTTATAAGATATAAAAAATTTACAAGAAGGCTAAAAATAATCTTTGGTTAAAAATACAACTATTTTGTTCAAGACTTTTTTATTTTTTTGTTGATCATTAATTTCTTTCCTTAAAATTTAAACTGTTTTCTTGCAAATTCATGGATTTTTAAAAAATATTTCGTCTTTTGGTAGGAAATTAATTTTACTATTTGAAAATTGATCTTTTTTTAAATGGAAATTTTACAATTTTGTTGAAAATTTGGTTGACAATTCGTCTTTTTGAGCTGAAAATTCATCAATATTGGTAGAAAAATAATTTTTGGTTGAAAATTTAATTATTTAGTCGAAAATGTAATTATTTTTGGTAGGGTTTTGTTGCCAAATCGTTTTTTTATAGATAAAAATTAATTTTTAAATTAAAAATTTTAATCTTCCATTTTTGATTACAAATTTGTATTTTTAAATGAAAATTAAACAATTTAGTTAAAAACCATACCTTTTGATTGAAAATATTACTATTTAGTAAAAATCCTTCTTTTTAGTGTTCTTTTTTTGAAAAAAAATTAATTTTTTAATTGAAAATGTATTTATTCAATTTTTGAGAAAAAAATTATGTTTTTTATGTGAGAATTTAGCAATAGTTTAAATTCATGTATATTTTTAAAATTTCGTTTTTTAGTAGCAAATGAAAATTCTCGAATGAATATTAATTTTTTAAATTGATAGTTTAACCGTTTCATTTTTGATTGAAAAAACTTATATTTTTTAGTTGAAAAATTAACTATTTTGTTGAAAAGTCAAGTATTTAGTAAAAAATTCTTCTTTTTGGTAGAAAATTAATCTTTTTTTATTAAAAATTCAAATTTATAGTTGAACTTCTTTATTGCAAATTTTATGCTTTGGTTGGAAATGCATCATTTTAGTCGAAAATCACTATTTTGTCACAATTTCGTTTTTTTTGTTTTGTTACAAAATTTATTTTATAACTTAAAAATGCAATTATTCCGCATTTTATTAAAAATTTCTGTTTTTTAGTTGTAGATTCAGCTATTTCATTGAAAATATATCTTGAATTTTCGTTTCTTTTTTTTTTTGTAGGAAAATTAAAATTCTTGCTTGAAAATTAATTATTAACATTTAAAATTTAACTGCTACTAATTTTATTGTAAATTTATCTTTTTCAGTTGAAAATTTAACTATTTGGTTGAAAATCCATGTATTTTCTTAAAAATTCGTCTTTTTTGGTAGAAAATTAATCATTTTTCTTTAAAAATTAAAATACTTAATTGAACTACTTTATTCAAAATTCATATTTTTGCCTGAAGTTTAACTATTTCATTTTTAGTTCATAGGTCATCTGTTTCAGTTGAAAATTCAACTACTTGATCAAAATTATCTTTGTATTTTGGTTAAAAATTAATTTTTTGAACTGAAAATTTACGCCGTTCATTTTTGGCCATAGTTTTTAGTATTGGTTTGAAATTGATCTTTTTTTATTAAAAGTGCAACTGATTGGTTGAATTCATCTTTATTGATTAGGAACTCTTTTTTTTAGAAAATACAACAATTTGGTTAAAAATTCTACTTTTTTTGTAAAGATTATCTGTTTTTTTTTTCTTCAAGGATAAAGTATTTGTTTAAAAATTCACCTGATTGGTTAAAAGTCAATTTTTTTGTTGAAAATTCGTCTTGTTGGCTTTAAATTCCAACAGTTTGGCGGGCAATTAAACAATTTTATATAAATTTCAACTGTTCTTTTGAAAATTAACTTTTTTGTTTAAAATTTATATTTTGGGATTGAAAATTCATCTGCTCTGTCGAAATTTTTTCTTCTCGATTGAAACATGCATTTTTGTTTTTTGAAAATTCAATTATTTGGTTAAAAATTCAACTATTTTGTAGAAAATTTATCTTTTTGTTTTGAAATTTTTACAATTTGATAGGAAAATCAACTATTTGGTTAAGAGTTCAACTCTTTGGTTGAAAAATTCAACTCGGTGGTTAAAAATGAACTTTTTTTTACTGGAAATTCTTCCTCTTGGCTTAAAAATTTCAAAGCTCTAGTAGAAAGTTTAACATTTTTATAAAAACTTAAACTATTTTGTTCAAAATTCATCTTCTCGGGTTTAAAAGTCAGATGTTTTGTAAAAATTTCGACTCTTCATTTTGAAAACTCGACACTTTCCCAAAATTTGTCTTTTGGGTTAAAAATTAATCTCTTCTGATAAAAAATTAAACAATTTGCTTAAAATTTCAACTCTTTTGTTGAGAATTCTTCGTCTTTTTATCTTCAAATTCTAAAAATTTGATAGAAAAATAAACTGTTTGGTTGAAAATTCAACTCGATGGTTAAAAATTCGTCTGTTCGCTTAGAAATTTAAACAACTTGATAGAAAGTTCAATATTTTTATAAAAACTTAGACTATTCTGTTGAAAATGTATATTTTGTGATGGAAAGTTCAACAGTGTTATCGGAAATTCGTGTTTTTTTTTTTTTATTTGAACATTCATCTTTATTGTTTATAAATTCAATTTTTTTGTTAAAGATTCGTGTCATTTGCTTAAAATTTCAGCCATTTGGTTACAAATTCATCTTTTTGGGTTTAAAAGTCAATTTTTTTTCTAAATTCGACTTTTTATTTAAAAAACTCCACTCTTTTGTTAAAAATGTATCTGTTAAGGTTGAAAATTCATTTGTTTTGGTACAAAAAAAATAATATTTTTAGTATGATATCAAATAATTTAGTTAAAAATTTACCTTTTTGTAGGAAAATCATCAGTTTGGGCAGAAAATTCAACAATTTGGTTAAACATTCAGTTTTTTGTAGAAAATCCGTCTTTTTGGCTTAAAATTTCAAGAATTTGGTAGAAAAATAGATCATTAAGTTGACAATTCGACTGGTTGGTTAAAAATTAACTGTTTTTGTTTAAAAATTTGTATTTTTTTATTGAAATTTCAACAGTTTCGTAGAAAATTCCACAATTTTATAGAAAATTCAACTATTTTATAGAAAATTCAACTATTTTATTAAAATATAACTTCTTTCTTGAAAATTCATATTTTGGAACATGATTTTAATTGAAATTGAATTCACTGTTTTTTTAATACATGTAGTTTCTTACATTTTTTAAAAGAAAATTATGACTTGCTAGAAAATTCATCTTTTTTCTGGAAAATTTAACTATTTTGTAAAAAATTCATTTTCTTAAAGGTAAAAATTTAATTTTTTTTTAAATTAAAAATTTAACTATTTCATTTTTCAATAAAACTTTGTCTTTTTTAATGAAAATTAAACAATTTTGTTAGATTTTTTGGTAAAAAATTAATTTTTTTTTTGGTTAAAAATTCAAATATAGAATTGAACTACTTTATTAAAAATTCATGTTTTGGTTAGAAATGTATCATTTTAGTGGAAAGTTTAACTATCTTGTTACAATTTCGTATTTTTTCTTTGTTAAAAAATTAATTTTATAATTTAAAAATGTAACTATTCCACTTTTTATTTAAAATTTTCTTTTTTAGTTGAAAATTCTACTTTTTGATTGAATATTTTGTCTTTTTTTTTTAGTATTTTGTTGAAAATTCTTCTTTTTCGATAGAAAATTAATCTTCTTATTTAAAAATTTGTGTTATTGATTGCAAATTTAACTATTTGGTTAAAAATTAATCTGCTTTGTTGAAAATTAATTTTTTTCTGGTTGACTTTCACTGTTTTTGTTTTACAATTAAAATCTATTTTTGTTGAAATATCTGCTGCTAAATTTTTCGGTGGCAATTTATCTCTTTTGTTAAAATGTAATTATTTTTAGTTAAAAATTCGCGTAAGTCTAGTTTAGGCCTATGCAATCCGAAGTAATTTTTGGTAATCAAGAGTATTATTGAAAGTATTATCATAGTTAATTAATTACTCATCGCACATATATTATAAAAAATAAAATAAAATCCTAATTTTTGTTTTCACAGTGCTCATCAAAAATTTAAAGCCCTAGCCCCAGAAAAAGTGGGTCACAATCGAAACGCGAAGCTCCCAATGTCGAAAATTTTACAATATCCAGAGCTGCGTGTAAATCCTTTCGGGGACCGAATTTGTAAAGTTTTTAGCTCTAGTCAAGATGGAGATTGTACTTTCGAAGATTTCCTGGACATGATGTCAGTGTTTAGCGATGCGGCCCCAAAAGCAGTGAAAGCTGAGCACGCCTTTAGAATATTTGGTAAGAATATAATTAAAATTTTTAAAAAACCCTTCTCATTTTTCTTTCCTCTTTTTTATTTTTGTCCGAAAAGGAAATTTTTTTCATTTCTTTTTTAGGAAAAAATTTTTAATCTTTTTTCACATTGCAACAGGATTCTTGGTTTTACATTCAGAAATTTTGCACATTAACAATATAATTAATGAATAAAAAGGAATGTAAAAGTATCAAAGCCTCCAGATTTTCTAGAATAATTTTATTTTTAGAATATTTCTATTTATTTATTATTATATTTAATATATTTTATTTTAATTGTATTATTTTTAGAATATTTTTATTCTTAGATTTTGACGGTGATGATATGCTAGGCATCGGGGATTTACGACAAGTCGTGGACAGATTAACTGCTCCTCAGCGATTAAATGACACAGATATGCAACAGCTTCTTCAATATTTATTGGAAGAAGCTGATTTAGACGACGACGGGGCTCTGAGTTTTGCGGAATTTGAACACATCATTGAAAAAAGCAGCGACTTTTCCAAGTGAGAATTAAACTTTTATTTCGACAGATTTTTTACGAAAATAGGAAATTAATAGGATAATAAATTCATTTTAATTAAATTAACGAAGTTAACATATTCCTAAGATTTTAAATCAAAGTATATTGCATTTTTTTTTAAATAGTTGAATTTTCAACCCAAAAAGACAAATTTTCAACAAAACTGTCAAGTTTTCAGGATAAAAAGGATACTGTTCAAAAAAATTGTTTAATTTTTAACTTAAAAGATACATTTTTAATCAGAAAATTAATTTTTTACCTACATAAAAAAAAAATTTCAACGAAAAATTTCAATTTTTTAACAAAAATATGCAAGTCATGATTTTATAAATAAAAAAAAAATACAAGAAATTACAGCAATTTTAACATTGGAAAACATTGACCAAAAATAAACGGCTTAAATTTTAATTCAAACAATTAATTTTGAACAAACAAAAAGACGAATTTTCAAGAAAATAATTTAATTTGAAACCAAGTAATTAATTTTTCAACTAAAAAAGGTAAATGTACAATAATAAAAAATAAAACAGTTAAATTTTTAACATATAAAATTAATTTTCGAGCAATAATTTAAATTTTATACCTAAAAAAACGAAATTTCATCAAAATACAGAAATTTTCAACCAAAAAGAATTCTCAACTAAAAAAGATCATTCTTTTTTTTAACATTTTTTAACAACTGTTTCATTTTACAAATTTAAAAAGGTAAATGTACAATAATAAAAAATACAAGAGTTAAGTTTTTAACTTAAATAATTAATTTTCAAACTAGAAAATTAATTTAAAAAAAAATGAAATTTCAACAAAATACATGAATTTTTAATCAAACAGCTGAATTCTCAACTAAAAAAAGAGACATTTTTTTATCAAAAATTGAATAGTTAAATTTTCAATTTAAAAAAATTAATTTTTTACTTCAAAAAAAAAAAAAAAAGAACATTTTTTAACATTTGGTTCATTTTACAATTTAAAAAGGTAAATGTACAATAATAAAAAATACAAGAGTTAAGTTTTTAATTTAAATAATTAATTTTCAAACTAGAAAATTAATTTTAAAAAAAATGAAATTTCAACAAAATACATGAATTTTTAATCAAACAGCTGAATTCTCAACTAAAAAAAGAGACATTTTTTATCAAAAATTGAATAGTTAAATTTTCAATTTAAAAAAATTAATTTTTTACTTCAAAAAAAAAAAAAAGAACATTTTTTAACATTTGGTTCATTTTACAATTTAAAAAGGTAAATGTACAATAATAAAAAATAAGGCAGTTAAATTTTTAACTTAAAAAATTAATTTTCAAGCAAGAAATTTAATTTAAAAAAAAAAACTAAATTTCAACAAAATGCATGAATTTTAAACCAAATAGCTGAATTCTCAACCAAAAACTATAATTTTTGTAATTAAAAATTGAATAGTTGCATTTTCCATTAAAAAAAAAATTAATTTTTTACTTCGGAAAAAAGACAAAAGAAACATTTTTTAACAATTGATTTATTTAACGATTGAAAAAGGTAAATGTAAAATAATAAAAAATAAAACAGTTCAATTTTTAACTTAGAAAATTAGTTTTCAAGCAAGAATTTAAATTTTATACCTGAAAAAAACCAAATTTCAAAAAAATACATGAATTTTCTACCAAAGAGGTGAATTTTCAACAAAAAACGATATTTTTTAAAATTAAAAATTGAATAGTAACATTTTCATTAAAAAAATTAATTTTTTAATTAAAAAAAAAAAGACAAAAGGAATATTTTTTAACAATTGCTTCATTTTACAACTTAAAAAGGTAAATGTAAAATAATAAAAAATAAAACAGTTAAATTTTTAACTGAAAAAATTAATTTTCAAGCCAGAATTTAAATTTTATACCTAAAAAAAAGAAATTTCATCAAAATACATGAATTTTCAACCAAATAGCTGAAATCTCTACCGAAAAAGAGACATTTTTTATTAAAAATTGAAGTCACATTTTCAATTTAAAAAAATTAATTTTTTGCCTCAAAAAAAAAAGACAAAGAACATTTTAAATAATATTTTTAATTAATTTTCAAGTAAGAAGATAAAATTCTGATGAAAAATGGATAAGTTACATTTTTAGTTCAAAAAATTAATTTTTTATCTACATAAAAACAAATTTTCAACGAAATATTTCAATTTTCAATAAAAAAAATGAATTTCCTAGCAAGTCATATTTTACTGCAAAAAAATACAAGAAACTACAGTAATTTCAACATAGAAAAACTTTGACCAAAAATAAACGGCTTAAATTTTAGTTCAAAAAATTAATTTTTAAAAAACAAAAAAACGAATTTTCATGAAAATAATTTAATTTTCAACCAAACCGTTTTCAATCAAGATCAAGAATCTTCTACTAAAAATGAAGTAGTTAAATTTCAGTCTAAAATTTGAAATTTTAATAATGTAGTTTAAGTATTGGAATTTTCTATCAACATAAATCGAAATTTAAGGAAAATACATTAATTTTCAACCAAATACTTAATTTTTCAACTAAAAAAGGTAAATGTACAATAAAAAAAAATGAAACAGTTAAATTTTAAACTTAAAAAAATAATTTTCAAACAAGAAATTTAATTTTATACACCAAAAAATTGAATAGTAACATTTTTAATCAAAATAAATAATTTTTTACTTTGAAAGAAAAAGAGAAAAGGAACATTTCTTAATAAATAGTTCATTTTACAATTTAACAAGGTAAATGTAAAAAAATAAAAAATAAATCATTTAATTTTCAATTTAACAGTTGAATTTTCAACTCCAAAAAATGAAATTTCAACCAAATATTTTAGATTTATGTAAAATTGTGAAATTTTCTACCAAATTGTTGAAATTTCAATTTTAAAATACGAATTTTCAACAAAACAGTCAATTTTTAAACCACCAGTCGAATTTTCAACTTAATAATCGATTTTTCTACCAAATTCTTGAAATTTTAAGCCAAAAAGACGGATTTTCTACAAAAAACTGAATGTTTAACCAAATTGTTGAATTTTCTGGCCAAAATGATGATTTTCCTATAAAAAGGTATATTTTTAAACAAATTATTTGATATTATACTAAAATTAATATTTTTCATCAAACAAATCAATTTTCAACCCCAAAATATAAATTTTTTACGAAAGAGTGGAATTTTTAAAATAAATATTCGAATTTGTTTAAAGAAAAATTTCAATTTTAAACTCGAAAAGATGAATTTTTAACCAAATAGTTGAACTTTTAAGCAAAAGAGACGAATTTTTAACAAAAAAATTTAATTTATAAGCTACAAAGATGAATTTTCAAATAAAAAAACACGAATTTCCGACAAAACTGTTGAACTTTCCATCGCAAAATATAAATTTTCTACAAGATAGTAGAAGTTTCTATAAAAATGTTGAACTTTCTAACAAATTGTTTAATTTTCTAAGCCAGCAGACGAATTTTCAACCAAATAATTTATTTTTTTATCAGATTGTTAGAATATGAAGATAAAAAGACGAATTTTCTACAAAACAGTTGAAATTTTAACCAAATTATTAAATTTTCAAAATACAAAAATGAATGTTTAAATTAAAAAGAAAAAATTTCGACAAAGCAGATGAATTTTTAAACTAAAAATATAAATTTTAAACAAAAAAGTTAATTTTCGAAACAAAAGTTGAAATTTATATAAAATTGTTGGATTGTCCGCCAAACTGTTTGAATTTAAAGCCAACAAGGCGAATTTTCAACAAAAGAGTTAACATTTAACCAACCAGGTGAATTTTAAACAAATAGTTGATCCTTTAAGCATAAAAAAAACTAATCTTTACAACAGCAAAAAAATATTTTTTAACCAAATAGTTGTATTTTCCAAATAAAAAAAAGAATTATTAAACAATAAAGATGAATTCTCAACGAAAAATTTTGAACATAATAGTTAAATACTCAACCAAAACAAATTTATTTTCAACCAATCAGTTGCATTTTTAATCAAGAGATATCATTCAAACCAATACTAAGAAATATGTTTAAGTCAAGAAAGAAAAAAATTTCAACCAAATTGTAGAATTTTTAATGAAAAAAATGCTATCAAACAGTTTAATTTTAATTAATAAAATGCATTTTCTTTAAAGTATTTTAGCTTTCAACCAAGTAGTTCAATTTTCAATTATAAGTAATAAATTTAAAAAAATGAAATAATTGAATCTTCATTCAAATAAAATAATTATTTAAAAAACGAGTTTTCTATAAAACAGTTAAATTTTCAATTAATTAAGTGAATTTTAACAAAGTAGTTTGAATTCCAATCAAGTAGTTTAATTTTCTACAAAACAGATGAATTTTCAAATATAAATCATCAGTTTGAAAAAATGGAATACTTAAATTTTCAGTTAAATAAAATAATATCTAAAAAACGAATTTTCAACCAAGTGAATTTTCAACAACTACAAAAAATGAATTTACAACAAGACTGTTAAATCTTTGATCAATAAAATTAGTTTTTAAGAAAGTAGTTCAATTTTCAATCAAGTATTTGAGTTGCAACCAAAAAATCTCAATTATCAACAAAAAATGTAAAGGTTAAATTTTCAACAAAAAAATTGATTTTCTACCAATAATGAAGTTTTTTCAAACACTAATAATAATTTTCTATTAAAAAGAACTAATTTTAAACCAAATATTTGAAGTCGAACTTTTTACCGAAAAGAATAATTTTCTATGTAAAAAAAACTCATTTTAAAGCAAATAATTGAATTTTTAACCAAAAAGATTAATTTTCTATCAAAAAGAACGAATTTTCAACTTAAAAAATTAATTTTCAAACAAGAATTTTAGTTTTCTACAAAAATTTTAATTTAAAACAAAACAGATGAGTTTTCAGTGAAATAGCTGAATTTTCAACAAAAAAAGATCAATTTTTTTAAATTCAATAAGGCTACATTTTCAATTAAAACAACAAATTTTACCTAAAAAGAAAAGCAAAAAGAACCTTTTCTAACAAAATGGTTGACCATTCAACCAAAAAGGATACTTTTTAAAAAACTGATTAATTTTCAACTAAGAAGATACATTTTTAAACAAAAATGGATTAATCACATTTTTAATTTAAAGAATTAATTTTTTACCTGCATAAAAACGAATTTTTAACAAAGTAGTTCAATTTTCTTGCAATTCATAATTTTCTTTAAGAAAATGAAGAAACTAGATGCATTTAAAAAAAAAACAGCGAATTCAATTTTAATTTAAATCAAGTTCCAAAATATAAATTTTCAACAAAAAAGTTTATTTTTAACAAAATAGTTGAAGTTTCTATAAAATTGTGGAATTTCATACCAACCTGTTGAAATTTCAATTCAAAAAGACCAAAAAATTTTAATTTTCAGCGAAAAATGTAATGGTTGAAATTACAACTAATTTAAAACCAAATAATTGAGCTTTTAAACAAAAAGATTAATATTCTATACAAAAGGACGAATTTTCAACCAAGAAGAATAATTTTCTACCGAAAAAGACTAATTTTCTACCAAAAAGACGAATTTTAAGCCTTAAGTTGAATTTTCAATTTAAAAATTTATTTTCTGCCAAAAAATACGAGTTTCAAATTCCGAAGAATAATTTTTTAACAGAAAGAATTAATTTCAAATTTAAAACATTTGCATTTTTAACCAAGAAGATTAATTTTCTACGAAAAAGGACGAATTTTCAACGAAGAAGAATTTTTTTCTACCGAAAGACGAATTTTAAGCCAAGAATAATTTTCTATGAAAAAAAGCTCATTATAAACCAAATGATTGAATTTTTAATTTAAAAGAATAATTTTCGATCAAAAAGAATAAATTTTCAACCAAGAAAAATAATTTTCTACAGAATTAGACGAATTTTCAACCAAAAATTTATATTCTGCCAAAGAAGATATATTTTAAACAAAGAAGAATATTTTTCTATCAAAGAGATATAATTTTGAACCAAATAGTTAAATTTCTAATCAAGAGAATTAGTTTTCTACCAAAATAGACAAATTTTCAACCGAAAAGAATAATTTTCTATAAAAAAAACTAATTTTAAACCAAATAATTGAATTTTTAAACAAAAAGATTAATTTTCTACAAAAAAGGACGAATTTTCAACGAAGAATTATTTTCTACCGAAAGACGAATTTTCCGCCAGAAAGACGAATTTTAAATCAAAAAGAATTATTTTCTACCGAATGATGAATTTTCTGCCAAAAAGACGAATTTTAAACCAAGAAGAATAATTTTCTAATAAGAAGTTTATCTTTCTACTAAGAATGACGAATTTTTGACTAAATAGTTGAATTTTTAACTAAAAATTGATTTTCTACCAAAAAAGACGAGTTTTCAATCCCGAAGAATAATCTTTTAACAAAATGAATTAATTTTAAACCAAATAGTTGCATTTTTAACCAAAAAGGATAAATTTTCAACCAAGAAGTTTATTTTTCTACTAAAAAATACAAATTTTCCACTAAATAGTTGAATTTTTAATTGAAAAATTTATTTCTACCATAAAATACGAGTTTTCAATTCCGAAGAATAATTTTTTGACAAAAAGAATTAATTTTAAATTTAAAACATTTGCATTTTTAACGAAGAAGATGAATTTTCTACGAAAAAGGACGAATTTTCAACTAAGAAGAATTTTTTGCTACCCAAAGACGAATTTTCTTCCAAAATAGACCAATTTTCAACCGATAATAATTTTCTATAAAAAAAAACTAATTTTAAATCAAATAATTGGATTTTTAACAAAAAACATTAATTTTCTACCAAAAAGGACAAATTTTCAACCAAAAAGAATTATTTTCTACCGAAAGACGAATTTTAAACCAAATAGAAGAATTTTCTATAAAAACAACCTATTTTATTTAAACCAAATAATTGAATTTTTCAACAAAAAGATTAATTTTCTATAAAAAAAGGACGAATTTTCAATCAAAAAGGATCAACTTTCGACCAAGAAGAATAATTTTCTACCAAAAAGTTTATCTTTCTACTAAGAATGACGAATTTTCGATTAAATAGTTGAATTTTTAATTAAAAAATTGATTTTCTACCAAAAAAGACGAATTTTCAAACAAGAAGAATTTTTTTTTCAATAAGAAAACTGGACCAGTTAAATTTTCAGTTAAATAAAATACTGTTGGAAAAATTAATTTTCAACAAAATAATTCAATTTTTTCATAATAAAATGAATTTTGAACAAAGTATTTTAACTTTCAACCAAGTAGTTAGATTTTGAAACAAGAAGATTAATTTTCTACCAAAAAATGCGAATTAAAAAAAAAATCATGAATTTTCAACAACAACAAAATTAATTTTTAACAAAACTGTTAAATTTTGAACAAAATAATAAAATTTTCAATCAAATAATTGAGTTTTTTAACCAAAAAGACTATTTCTCAACCAAAAATATAGTACTAGACTTTTTGATTAAATTTAATTTTTAATTTTCAACGAAAAAAAGTTGAATTTGCTTATAAGTTTCTATTCAAACTGAAAAAAGGGCAAGTTTCATGAAACCGGGAGAAAAAGAATTCTTCGAGAAAAGAGGGGAATCGAAAAAATTGTCTAGTCTGTAAATTTGATATTGATCTCCAAAAATTATAATTTTAAGGGCATGTGACACAGCTAAATACCTATATTACCGACCTCACTTCATCAGTTGACTGAATATTTTTTTGAACCTAAGAACTTTTTTTGTAAATAAAATATCGAGCTGAAACTTTGAAAAATGTATTAGAGTACAATAAAGTACGTTTAGGTACTG
>NC_046662.1:12365169-12370252 GCF_010883055.1 Belonocnema kinseyi | reverse complement strand
TATTTTATTTACAAAAAAAGTTCTTAGGTTCAAAAAAACATTCAGTGAACTGAAAAAGTGAGGTCGGTAATATAGGAATTTAGCTGTGTCACATGCCCTTAATATATTTGAAAATAAATTTTTTATTTCAGAACATTCCGCATACGTTTATGAAGTGCAAGAGTACTTTAAAAAATGACTCATTCAACGCAAAGACTGACCAAAATTGGATGAACAAAAATTGGCACAAAGGGCCTACATTTATTATTTATTTCCTTGTTAATATTTAGAAATTGTGCCAAATCGACAAAGAGGCCTAAAGATATTACCAATTTCGATTAAATGCTACGAACCATTTTTCCGATTTCAACGGTAAATAATCCAAAGACTAATTATTATACAAATTCCATTAAAAAAAAGAAAATGCTGAGTTTTTCACCTTTTGTAAAATTTCTACGAATTTACAAGATTTGACACACCAGGTGTTTTTCAATTATTTATACTTTTTCCGTATTTTCGGCAACTTGGAAGTTTTTATGACCCTGTCCATTTTTGTCAATCAGAATCTAGTGTGAAAATTATTATTAGATTTAATTTCGTATGCACATTTTTATAAATTATTAGATATTCTTCAATTATTTATGTACTGATCTCATTCTTAATTATGCCGAAAATGTTCACTGAAATGATTAAATTAGGAGTAGTTTTGGAGAAATAAGACACATTGTAGTTTTTTCTTTAATTGTAATGATCGTTCTCGTATTTTAAAATAAATGACTCTACACACGAAGGATAGTTTCTTGATTCTATTGACATTTGGAAGATGAATTTACTTTTTTGTATCAAAAATTTTTTTCCAAGAAGATGAATTTCCTTTCGATGAAGACGAATTTTCAGCGAAAAAGAATTATTTTTTACCAATAAAGACAAATTTTCTAAAAAACAGTTGAATTTTCAGCCAAGAAGATTAATTTCATAAAAAAGACGAATTTTCAACCAAAAAATTGATATTTTACCAAAGAAGGTAAATTTTTATCAAATAAAACTAATTTTAAACAAAATAGTTGAATTTTTTACCAAAATGATTATTTTCTACAAAAACAGACGAATTATCAAGCTAAAAAAATAATTTTCTATAAAAAAAAGCTAATTTTAAATCAAGTAAATAAATTTTTAACCAAAAAGATTAATTTTCTACCAAAAAGGACGAATTTTCAAACCAAGAAGAATTATTTTCTATCGAAAGACGAATTTTCTGCCAAAAAGACGAATTTTAAACCAAGAAGAATAATTTTCTAGAAGAAAAAAATGTTAATCCAAATAATTGAATTTTTAATCAAAAAGATTAATTTTCTACCAAAAAAGACGAATTTTGAACCAAGAAGAATTATTTTCTACCGAAAGATGAATTTTCTGGCGAATTTTAAACCAAGAAGAATAATTTTCTAGAAGAAAAAAATGTTAATCCAAATAATTGAATTTTTAATCAAAAAGATTCATTTTCTACGAAAACAGACGAATTTTCAACCAAGGAGAATAAGTTTCTATACAAAAAGCTAATTTTAAACCAAATAATTGGATTTTTAGCAAAAAACATTAATTTTCTACCAAAAAGGACAAATTTTCAACAAAGCAGAATTATTTTCTACCAGAAAATGAATTTTCCGCCAAAAAGACAAATTCTCAACCAAGAAAAATAATTTTTTATAAAAAAATACTAATTCTAAACTAAATAAATGAATTTTTGAATAAGAAGATTAATTTTCTACAAAAAAGGGTGAATTTTCAGCTAAGAAGAATAATTTACTATACAAAAGTACTCATTTTAAACCAAATAATTGAATTTTTGATCAAGAGAATTAATTTTCAACCGAAATAGACGAATTTTCAACCAAAAATTGATTTTCTACCAATGAAGATGGATTTTCTACAAAGAAGAATATTTTTCTATGAAAGAGACGTTATTTTAAACCAAATCTATCAAAAAAATTAGTTTTCAACCAAGGAGAATAATTTTCAATAAGAAAACTAATTTTAAACTAAATAATTTAATTTTTAAACAAGACGATTAGTTTTCTACAAAACAGATGAATCTTCAGTTATTAGTTAAAAAACTGGACTAGTTAAATCTGCATTTGATAAAATACTGTTAAAAAACGAATTTTCAACAAAATAGTTCAATTTTCAAATAATAAAATGAATTTTGAACAAATTAGTTTAACTTTCAACCAAGTAGTTAAATTTTCAAACAAGAATTTTTATTTTCTACCAAAACAGATGAATTTTCAACCAAAAAGAATATTGTTCTATCAAAGAGAACTAATTTTAAACCAAATAGTTAAATTTTTCACCAAAAAGATTGATTTACTACCAAAAAAGAATAATTTTCAACCGAGAAGAATAATTTCCCATCAACAATACTAATTTTAAACAAAATTATTGAATTTTTAATCAAGAAGATTAGTTTTCAACCAAAAAAGATAAATTTTCAACCAAGAAGATTTATTTTCTACCGAAAACGACGAACTTTCAACCGAAAAATTGATATTCTACCAAAGAAGATGAATTTTTATCAAAGAGGAATATTTTTCTATCAAAGAGAACTAATTTAAAACAAAATAGTTCAATTTTTCACCAAAAAGATTAATTTTCTACCAAAACAGACGAATTTTCAACCGAGAAGAATAATTTTCTAACAAAAAAAAAACTAATTTTTCAGCAAAATAGTTGAATTTTTAACCAAAAAATTTATTTTCTACAAAAAGGACGAGTTTTCAACCAAGTAGTTAAATTTTCAAACAAGAAGATTAATTTTCTACCAAACGACTAATTAAAAAAAAAACGAATTTTCAACCCAGAAGAATTTTTTATACAACAAAAAAAAAACAAATTTTAAACCAAAAAGATGAATTATTTACTAAAAAGGTACGAATTTTCAACCAAGAAGAATTTTTTCTACAACAAAAAAAACAAATTTTAAACAAAAAGATTAATTATTTACCAAAAAGGTAGAATGATTTTTTGTAAAAAAAAAACAATGATTGATGATGGTCAACAAGATTAATTTTCTACCAGAAAGGACAAATTTTCAACCAAGAAGAATTATTTTCTACCGGAAGACGAATTGTCCGTCAAAAAGATGCATTTTAAATCGAGAATATTAATTTTCTATACCAAAAAAATGATTTTAAAGCAAAAAGATTAATTTTCTACCAAAAAGGACAAATTTTCAACCAAGAAGAATAATTTTCTAATAAAAGACGAATTTTCAACCAAGAAGAATTTTTTATACAACAAAAAAAAACAAATTTTAAACCAAAAATATTAATTTTTTACCAAAATGGTAGAATAATTTTTTGTAAAAAAAAAACAATGATTGATGATGGTCAACAAGATTAATTTTCTACCAGAAAGGACAAATTTTCAACGAAGAAGAATTATTTTCTACCGGAAGACGAATTTTCCGTCAAAAAGACGCATTTTAAATCGAGAATATTAATTTTCTATACAAAAAAACTGATTTTAAAGCAAAAAGATTAATTTTTTACCAAAAAGGACAAATTTTCAACCAAGAAGAATAATTTTCTAACAAAAGACGAATTTTCAACCAAGAAGAATTTTTTATACAACAAAAAAAAAAAAATTTTAAACCAATAAGATTAATTTTTTACCAAAATGGTAGAATAATTTTTTGTAAAAAAAACAATGATTGATGATGATCAACAAGATTAATTTTCTACCAGAAAGGACAAATTTTCAACCAAGAAGAATAATTTTCTAACAAAAGACGAATTTTCAACCAAGAATTTTTTTTCAATAAAAAAACCTAATTTTACACCAAATAATTGAATTTTTAACCAAGAAGATTAATTTTCTACAAAACAGATGAATTTTCAGTTATTAGTTTTCAGTCAAATAATTGAATTTTTTAACCAAAAAGATTATTTCTCATCCAAAAATACAATACTAGACTTTTTAATTAAAATTAATTAGTAATTTTCAACGAAAAAAAGTTGAATTTGCTTATTAGTTTCTATTCAAATTGTAAAAGGGTAAATTTCATGAAAACGGGGGAAACAGAATTCTTTAAAAAAAAGGTGAAAAACGTTAATTGGAGAAATTTTGTAAAGTCTATAAATTTTATAGCTATCCCCAAAAATTCTAATTTTAATATATTGAAATACAAAATTTGCCACAGAAGGTGTTTTTTAATCATTTATATTTTTGCCGTATTTTCGGCAACTTGGAAGTTTTTATGACACTGTCCATTTTTGTCAATCACAATCTAAGGGTGAAAATTATTATTAGATTTAATTTCGTATACACATTTTTATAAATTATTAGATATTCTTCAATTATTTGTGTACTGATCTCATTCTTAATCATGCCGAAAATGTTCCTGAAATTATTAAATTAAGAGTAGTTTTGGAGAAATAAGACACATTGTTGTTTTTTTTTTTTAATTGTAATGATCGTTCTTGTATTTTAGAATAAATGACTGTACACACGAAGGATAGTTTCTTGACTCTATTGACATTTGGAAGATGCATTCACTTTTTTGTATCAAATGTAGTAAAAAATCTGGCAAGTTGGTGGCGATTATGATTGCAAATATCCTCTGAAATTAAGATATTTTCACAATTATTAATTTTAAAGAGTAGAATCTTAAGGGCATGTGACACAGCTAAATACCTATATTACCGACCTCACTTTATCAGTTGACTGAATGTTTTTTTGAACCTAAGAACTTTTTGTAAATAAAATATCAAGCTGAAACTTTGGAAAATGTATTAGAGTACAATAAAGTACGTTTAGGTACTGCATTTTGGTAGAAACTTCACTGAAAATTATTTCATCTTTTTTCTGAACCTCAACATTTTTTGAACGTTCGAACTTTTTTTAAACATAAAATATCGGTCTCAAACTTTGAGAAATGCAAGAGCCGAAAGAAAACTACGTTTAAGTACAAAGATTAATAATAAAAGATGTAAAAAAATATCTTTCAACAATCAATTCCAACGGCATCAGCCGGTAACGTTGTACACGAAAATACGAAACTTGGCGGCCACTAGACGAGGCTCTAGAGGGTTCGTATTTTCGTGTA
>NC_046662.1:12363725-12365069 GCF_010883055.1 Belonocnema kinseyi | reverse complement strand
TCCTACCAAAATGCAGTACCTAAACGTACTTTATTGTACTCTAATACATTTCCCAAAGTTTCAGCTCGATATTTTATTTACAAAAAAAGTTCTTAAGTTCAAGGGAACATTCAGTGAACTGAAAAACTGTGGTCGGTAATATAGGTATTTAGCTGTGTCACATGCCCTTAATTGATTAAATATCTAAATATCTGATCAGGGTGTCTACTTAAATCCTGAAAAAAATTCCCTGCCAATTACAGGTTTTTTCAGGTATAATTTTTCTTATTAAGAGTCCATTTAAGTATTAAATATCGCATTTTTTAAAGCAATAGACCCCTAAATTCCTTCAAATTGAAAGCATTGCATAATACCAGGGTCTAAAATATCTCTCCTTTTAATTTCAAGAAGTAAAAAAAAACTTTTATCAAGTCTATCGATAACAGGCTTCATATACTAAAATGCTCTAAAACAGGGGAAACAAGGAGATTTTTTTACGAAAATACAGGGAAAATTCTTTTAAATAGAATTAATGTGGTACAATATATAAATTTAATTTGAAACAGTTTAAATTCCTAATATTTCAATTGAAATAAGTAAAATAAAGTAAAAAGTAAGAAATAGATGAATTTTTGACCAAAAAGATTAATTTCCTACCGATAAAGACGAATTTTCAACGAAGAAGAATTATTTTCTACTAATAAAGACGAATTTTCAACAAAAAAAGTTGAATTTTTGTAACAAGAAAATTAATTTTCTACCCAGGAGGAATAATTTTCAACAAAAAAATGGATTTTCTATCAAGAATGAAGATTTTTCAAACAAGAATAATTTTCTATCAAAAAGAACAAATTTTAAACCAAATAATTGAATTATTAAGGGCATGTGACACAACTAAATACCTATATTACCGACGACAGTTTTTTAGTTCACTGAATGTTTTTTTGAACCTAAGAACTTTTTTTGTAAATAAAATATCGAGCTGAAACTTTGGGAAATGTATTAGAGTACAATAAAGTACGTTTAGGTACTGCATTTTGGTAGGAACTTCACTGAAAATTATTTCATCTTTTTTCTGAACCTCAACATTTTTTGAACGTTCCAACTTTTTTTATAAATAAAATATCGGTCTCAAACTTTGAGAAATGCAAGAGCCGAAAGAAAACTACGTTTAAGTACTAAGTTTAATAATAAAAGATGTAAAAAAAATATTTCGACAATCAATTCCAACGGCATCAGCCGGTAACGTTGTACACAAAAATGCGAACCCTCTAGAGCCTCGTCTAGTGGCCGCCAGGTTTCGTATTTTCGTGTACAACGTTACCGGCTGATGCCGTTGGAATTGATTGTTAAAATATATTTTTT
>NC_046662.1:12324529-12363625 GCF_010883055.1 Belonocnema kinseyi | reverse complement strand
TTATTTACAAAAAAAGTTCTTAGGTTCAAAAAAACATTCAGTGAACTGAAAAACTGTGGTCGGTAATATAGGTATTTAGCTGTGTCACATGCCCTTAACCAAGAAAAATAATTTTCTACTAAAAAGGACGAATAATTTTCAACCAAGAAGATTTATTTTTTACCGAAAACGACGAATTTTTAACCAAAAAATTGATATTCTACTAAAAAAGATGAATTTTTATCAAAAAAGAATATTTTTCTATCAAAGAGAACTAATTTTAAACAAACAGGTTGAATTTTTTACCAAAAAGATTAATTTTCTACCAGAACGGAAGAATTTTCAACCAAGAAAATTATTTTCTACCAAGAAAATTATTTTCTACCAAAAGACGAATTTTCTGCGAAAAAGACGAATTTTAAACCAAGAAGATTAATTTTCTATATAAAAAAAGAAAATTTAAACTAAATAATTGAATTTTCAAACGAGAAGACTAATTTTCTACAAAAAAGGACGAATTTTCAACCAAGAAGAATAAATTTCCACCGATAACGACGAAATTTTCAACCAAAAAGTTGATATTCGACCAAAGAAGATGAATTTTTATCAAAGAGGAATATTTTTCTACCAAAGAGAACTAATTTAAAAAAAAATATTTGAAATTTTTTACCTAAAAGATTAATTTTCTACCAAAAAGGACGAATTTTTAACCAAGAAGAATTATTTTCTACCGAAAGACAAATTTTATACCAAAACAACAATTTTCAAACCAAGAAGAATAATTTTCTTTACAAAAAAAAAAAAAATAATTTTAAACCAAATAATTCAATTTTTAAACAATATCATTAATTTTCTACAAAAAAAGAAAAAAATTTCAGCCAAGAAGAATAATTTATCATAAAAAATATTAATTTTAAACCAAAGAATGGAATTTTTAATCAAGAAGACTAATTTTCAACCAAAAAGGATAAATTTTCAACCAAGAGGGTTTATTTTTGACCGAAAACTACAAATTTTCAACAACAAAATTGACATTATACCAAAGAAGATGGATTTTTAAAAAAGAAGAATATTTTTCTATCAAAGAAAACTAATTTTAAATCAAATAATTTATTTTTAATCAAAAAGATTAATTCTCTACCAAAAAGGATGAGTTTTCAACCAAAAAGAATTATTTTCTACCCAACGACGAATTTTCGGCCCAAAAGACGAATTTTCAACCAAAAAGAATAATTTCATATAAAAAAGTACTAATTTAAAACCATATAATTGAATTTTTAATCAAGAAGATTAATTTTCAACCAAAAAGGATACATTTTCAACCAAGAAGTATAATTTTCTACCGTAATAGACGGATTTTCAACAAAAAATTGATATTCTACCAAAGAAGATGGATTTTCAACAAAGAAGAATATCTTTCTATCAAAGAGAAGTAATTTTAAACCAAATAGTTGAACTTTTAATCAAGAAGATTAATTTTCTACCAAAACAGACAAATTTTCAACCAAGAAGAGTAATTTTCTATAAAAAAGCTAATTTTAAACCAAATAATTAAACTTTTAACCAAAAACATTAATTTTCTACCAAAAAGGACGAATTTTCAACCAAGAAGAATAATTTCCTGCTGAAAGACGAATTTTCTACCCAAAAAATGAATGTTCAATTCAGCAGAATAATTTTCTATAAAACAAACTAATTTTAAACCAAATAATTGAATTTTTAACCAAAAAGATCATTTTCCACCAAAATGGACGAAGTTTCAACCAAGAAGAATAAGTTCCTATAAAAAATACTAATGTTGAACCAAAAAGATTAATTTTCTACCAAAAAGAGCGAATTTTCAACCAAGAAGAATTATTTTCTACCGGAAGACGAATTTTCAGTCAAAAAGACGAATTTTAGACTAAGAAGAATAAATTTATATAAAAAAATTTTTTAACCAAATAATTGATTTTTTTATGAAGAAGATTAATTTTTAACCAAAAAGGATAATTTTCTACCGAAATAGAAGAATTTTGAACAAAAAATTCATATCTTACCAAAGAAGATGGATTTTCAACAAAGTAGAATATTTTTCTATCCAAGAGAAATAATTTTAAACGAAATAATTGAATTTTTAACCAAAAAGATTAATTTTCTAACGAAAGACGAATTTTCTGCTAAAAAGACGAATTTTAAACCAACAAGAATAATTTTCTATAGTTATATTTTGAACCAAGAAGTTTAACTTTATAACAAAAAGGTTGAATTTTTACCAAAGACAGTTTGATAGATCAATTAACTATTTGGTTGAAAATTGATATATTTTGTTAAAAATTCCTTTTGCTAGAAATTCCATTTTTTGGGTTAAAAATGCATCTGTTTCGTTGAAAATTAATTTGTTTTAGTTGAGGATTCAAGTATTTTGTTGAAAATTCGTTTTTTTTTGCGAAACTTAACTGTTTGATTTTTAAATTAAAATTTTTTTTTGTTGAAATATCAAGTACTACATTATTCGTTGAAAATTTATCTATTCAGGTTAAAAATTCAACTGCTTCGTCTTTTTGCTTTGAAAATTCAACAATTCGGTAGAAATTTCTCTTTTTTATTAAAAATTAATTACCTGTTCCATTTTTTGACAATTTTTTTATTTTATTAAATTAACTATTAAATTAAAAGTTTTTAGATAAGAAGAAGATATCAAATAAAAATGAAATGAATTAAATTTGAATTATTTCTCATCCATTGATAAAAAAATCGTCTTTTTGGTAGAAAATAAATCCTATTGATTAAAAATTCAACGAGTTACTCAAAATTTATGTATATCGTTTAAAATTCTTCTTTTTTGGTGGAAAATTAATCTTCTGTGTTGAAAAATCATCTTTTTGGTTGAAAATTGAACTCTTTTGATGAAAATGCAACAGTTTTGTTGAAATCTTATTTTTCTGTTAATGGTGGAACATTTTGGTGGCCAATTATTGTATTTTGATTGAGGACTCAACCATTTTTATGGAAATTCGTTATTTTTTTGTTCATTTGTTTTTTTGTATAAAATCAAAATCTTTTCTTGCTTAAAACATCAAATATCACATTTGTTGTTGACAATTCATCGTTTTTCAACAATTTTCAACAAAAAAAAACGAACTTTCAACAAAATAGTTAAATTTTGAACCAAAAATTGCATAGTTATATTTTCAGCTTAAACAAATTAATTTTAAAACACAAAAATATATTTATTTAACATAATAGTTCAATTTTCAACGATAAAGATACATTTTCAACTAAAAAATTGAATTATAAAAATTATAATAGTTAAATATTCAGTTAAAAAATTAATTTTCAACTAAAAAAAACAACTTATTTTAAGCAAAATCGGTACATTTTACACTTTTTTCAATGAAAGTTTAATTTCCAACTAAAAAAGATCAATTTTTTACTAAAAATTAAATAGTTTATCTTTTAGTTCAAAAAATAATTTTTAATAAAAAAGGAGTTTCTACAAAATAGTTAAATTTTCAACAATAAAAAAATTATTTTTCACCAAAATAGTTTAATTGTCAGCCAAAGAAATCACTTTTTATCAAATGAGTTCATTTTTCAATCAAATAACAGTCTTATTTTCAACCGAAAAGATGAATTCTCAACTAAAAATGTATTAGTTAATATTTCAACCAGAGATTTAAAATTAAAACCCGTCCAATTCAATCACTAAGGAAGAATATCCAACAAATGAATCAAATTTGTAAAGAAAAAAGATAATTTTGAAATAGTTAATGCATAAAAAAAGACGAATTTTTAACAAAAACAATAATTTTCAAAAAAAAAAAAAACTAATTTGAACCAAATAGTTGAATTTTTAAATTAGTCGCATAATTTCCTATCGAAAAGAACTACTTTAAAAATTCATAGTTGGCTTTTTAGCAAAAAATAGCAAAAATAGTTTTCAACAAAAATAATTAATTTTCTACTGTACAGGACGAATTTTCAAATAAATATTTGAATTTGCCACCAAAAAGATTAATTTTCCACCGAAAAAGACGAGTATTCAACCAAGAATAATAATTTTCTATTTAACAAAACTAATTCTAAACAAAATACCTGATTTTTTAACCAAAAATATGAATTTTATACTGGAAAGGACGACTTTTCAAACAGAATATTTTAATTTTCTACCAAGGAGATTAATATTGTACCGAAAAAGGTGAATTTTCAACCAAAAACAATAATTTTCTATAAAAAAACAAACTAATTTGAACCAAATAGTTGAATTTTTAAATTAGTCGCATAATTTCCTATCGAAAAGAACTACTTTAAAAATTCATAGTTGGCTTTTTAGCAAAAAATAGATTTTCTACCAAAAAATACGAGTTTTCAATCTCGAAGAATAATTTTTTAACAAAAAGAATTAATTTTAAACCAAATAGTTTCAGTTTTCAACAAAAATAATTAATTTTCTACTGTACAGGACGAATTTTCAAATAAATATTTGAATTTGCCACCAAAAAGATTAATTTTCCACCGAAAAAGACGAGTTTTCAACCAAGAATAATAATTTTCTATTAAACAAAACTAATTCTAAACAAAATACCTGATTTTTTAACCAAAAATATGAATTTTATACTGGAAAGGACGACTTTTCAAACAGAATATTTTAATTTTCTACCAAGGAGATTAATATTGTATCGAAAAAGACGAATTTTCAACCGACAAGATTAATTTTATACTGAAAATGGAAGAATTTTTAACAAAATAGTTTAATTTTCAGACAAAAAAATCGATTTTCTTCACAAAAAGGCGAATTTTTAACCGAGAAGAATAATTTTCTACAAAAAAGCTAATTTTAAACCAAATAATTGAAGTTTTAACTAAAAAGTTTAAATTTCTACTAGAAAGAACGAATTTTCAACAAAATACTTAAATTTTCAACTCAGAGGATTAATCTTCTACCGAAAAAGACGATTTTTCAACAAATAATAATAATTTTCTATGAAAAAGAACTATTTCTAAACCAAATAGTTGAATTTTTAACAAAAAATTGGTTTTGTATCAAAAAAGATGAACGAATTTTAAACCAAATGTTCAATTTTCTACTGTAAACGACGAATTTTCAACAAAATATTTGAATTTTCCACCAAGAAGATTAATTTCCTATCAAAGAGAAATAGATTTAAATCAAAAATATTTATTTAACATAATAGTATAACTGTCAACAATAAAGATATATTTTTAACTAAAAAATTAAATTAGAAAAATTATAATAGCTAAATATTCTGATAAAAAAAATAATTTTCAACGACAACAAAGCAACTCATTTTGAGCAAAACCGGTGTATTTTCAACTTTTTCCAATCAGCGTTGAAATTTCAACTAAAAAAGATACATTTTTTACCAAAAATTAAATATTTTATTTTTTTAGTTAAAAAATAGTTTTTTTTATTAAAAAAGGAGTTTCTACAAAATAGTTAAATTTTCAAAAACAAAAAACTGCATTTTTTATCAAAATAGATTAATTTTTAATGAAGAAGTAGAATTTTTCACTCAACGAGAAATGTATTAGTTGATATTTCAATCAGAGATTTTAAATGAAACCCGTCCAATTCAATCAAAAAGGAAGAATTTCCAACAAATTAATAAAATTTTTAAAGAAAAAAGATAATTTTGAAATAGTTCATGTTTCAGTCGAAAAATTCATTTGCGGAAGAAAATTTTTGTTTTTCTGGAAAATAGTTCAATTTGTAACCAAAGAGAAAAATCTTTAACTAATGAAATGGATTTTTAAGAAATTATTTCAACTTTCAACCAAGTAGTTGAATTTTTAAAAAACAAAAAATGAATTTTAAATTCCGTTAAAAAACTCAACCATTTCCTAAAAAATTCGTCTTTTTTGTAGAATTCAAGTGTTTTTTATTTAAATTTTTAATCTTTTTTGGCAAAAAAAATCAACTACTTCGTTAAGAGTTAATATATTTGGTTAAAAACTCATTTTATTCTAGATTCATTAAACGAAAATTTAATTATTTTTTTAAAAAATCGATCGTTTTGGTTTAAAGTTAATTTTCAACTTAAAATTGAATTATTTTATTGTTGGTTTAAAATTGATCTTTTTTACTTTAAAATTTAACTAATTTGTTGAAAATTCATCCTCTTTGGATGACATTAAATTTTTCCGTTGAGATTTTTGTTTGAAAATTCAACTACTTGGTTGAACTACTTTTTTAATTCATAAAAAACAGAGGCCTCATATTCTTATTTAATTTTTCTGTTACAACTTAGAAAAAATATAAGGACGCTCGACAAAATTCCCTGAAAATTTCAGATTTTCTAGGTGAGTAGACACCCTGCTGATATTTATTATAAAAATAAATACTGGTTTTGGCACGACTGATTTAATATTCGAAATTCTAAAAATTAATTAAAACTTTAGTTTTTCCAAAAAATGTCCTGAAATTGGTCAATAAAAAATAACTTACGGAAGCTTCATTCGCATGAAAATCCAACATGTGATGAACGAGACGATAATGCTAATGAATCCAACACTTATGAGAAGAATTCTATTTAATTTTGGGGTGGAAGGACTGTGAGTTTGATCCAGGACAATAAATCCTAAACCTCCTAGAGTAAATAGAAAACTAGATGCCAATCCTTCCATAATATATTGCCCATTTACTCTGTAGGGCATAAATGCAACCTGAAAAAAATTATTTTCGATTTTTTCAATAAATAAGATTCTTTCATTAAAAATAGGGAAACCAGACGTCCTGTTTTATCAGGAAATGTCCTGACTTTTTATCGTTGACCTGATTTTCCGATATTTCCAGATTTTTTATGCCCGAAAAAAAAAATCGTAACTTTTATTGCGTGGGCCTAAATTTTGATCAAAATTTTTTAGGGCGCATTCTGATTTTGACAGTTCAATTCAATTTCAAAAACTTGACGTTTGTGGAGTTTTACTCATATTTAAAAAGAAAGGAAACAATTGAATTTCTTGGAAAAATTTGAGATTCTAAAATGTATTTAAAATAATTAATATATTGCACAGATTGTTTGAATAAAACTGTTGGCATCGAAAAACATATTTGTATAATTTATAACCCTTTATAAACCTTAAAAGATGAATTTTTCAACAAAATAATTAAATTTGAACCAAAGAAATGAATTTTCAACTAAAATGAGCAATCTTTAACACAAAATTTTAAATTTCAACGAAGAAGATTAATTTCTTATCAAAAGACGAATTTTCAACAAAGTTAATCAATTATTTACTAAAATCGATCAATTTTCCATCCAACAAGCTTAATTTTCTACCAAAAAAGATGATTTTTCAACAAAATCCATTAATTTTCAACAAAATAGTTAAATTTTCCACCAAAGAAATTAATGTTAAACAAAAAAAAATTATTATTGATTTTTTAACCATACAGAATTATTTTCTACCCAAAAAGATTAATTTGCCACTAAAACAGATAAATTTTGAACCTATAATAGAATGGTTTTATTTACAGTTAAGAAAATTAATTTTTACCCTCAAAAAAAGAATTTTTAACTATAGTAATGAATCTGCAAATTAAAAAAAAATTGAACCATTTTCACTTTTGGGCCAAAGACATAAATGTTCAACCAATAAAACTATTTTTATACCAAAAAAGAGAAATTTGTAAAAAAAATCCATGAATTTTAAGCAAAATACATTTTAATTTTTAACCAAAGAAATTAATTTTTAACTAAAATTAAGATTGTTTAACAAAATAATTAATCTTCAACCAAGATAAATTTCCTATGAAAAAA
Organism: Belonocnema kinseyi; assembly: GCF_010883055.1. Lineage (NCBI taxonomy): Eukaryota > Metazoa > Arthropoda > Insecta > Hymenoptera > Cynipidae > Belonocnema > Belonocnema kinseyi. Next base: position 12,355,883 of record NC_046662.1, on the reverse strand, counting down.
AACGAATTTTTAAAAAAATACACGAATTATTTGCTAACAAAATTTACATTTTTAACCAATATGATTATTTTCCTACCAAAAAGATGATTTTTGAAACAAAATTGTTGAATTTTCAGGCAAAGAAATGAATTTTCAACTGAAATGAGGAGTCTTTAACAAAAACTATTAATCTTCAACGATATACATGAATTTGCCACTAGTGAAGATAAATTTTCAATCAAAACGATTAATTTTTCATTTAAAATATTAATTTTCAACAAAGTACATGAATTATTCTTTAAAGAAGATAAATTTTAACTAATAAGAATACTTTGTAACAACAAAAGATAATTTTTCAACAAAAAATATCAATTTTCAAAGAATAAGATTAATTTTTTGCCAAAAAAGATGAGTTTTTGACTAAAATGAAGTACCTTTAATAAAAAATTAATTTTTACCAATAAAGAATTATTTTCCCTAAAAAAGATACATTTTTCACGTAAAATTTTCTAAAAAAAAAAAGAATATTAACATAAAAAAAAAACTGAACCAAAACAGTTTCACTTTTGGATAAAGATAAAAATATTTGTATACCAAAAAAAAAGGAATTTGCAACATAAATCCGTGCATTTTCAGCAAAATACATTTTAATTTTTAACCAAAGAAATTAATTTTTAACTATAATTAAGATTCTTTAACAAAAAAATTATTCTTCAACCAAGATAAATTTTCTAGCAAAAAAAGACACGTTTTCAACAAAATAAACGAATTATTTACTAGAAGAATAAAAATTTTCAACCAATAAGATTATTTTTCTAACAAAAAATATGATTTTTTAAACAAAATAGTTGAATTTTCAACCAAAGAAATGAATTTTCAACTAAAACGAGGAATCTTTAGGAAAAACTATTAATTTTCAACGAAATACAAGAATTTTCCACTAGGAAAGATAAATTTTCAATCAAGAAGATTAAGTTTTTACAAAAACAAAAAACGAATTTTCAAGAAAGTACATGAATTATTTTGTAAAGAAGATAAATTATCATCCAATAAGAATATTTTTCTAATAAATATAATTTTTCAACCAAAAATACGAATTGTCAAAATAGAAAAATAATTTTCTAACAAAAATATGAGACTTTTTAACTAAAAAAATTCATTCGCAGCCAGTACTTTTTAACAAAGCACATGAGATATTCTTTAAAGAAGATAAATTTTCATCTAATAAGAATATGTTTCTATCACAAAATTTGATTTTTCAACAAAATAGTACAATTTTTAACAAAATAGTTCAATTTTCAACCAAAGAAATTAATGTTCCAATAAAATGAGGAATCTTTAATAAAAACTATTGATTTTGAACGAAATACATGAATTTTCAACCAAAAAGTTAAATTTTTAAGCAAAAAAATGTATTATCAATAAAAAAAGACAAGAATTTTTAACAAAATAATTTTATTTTGAACCAAATAAATGAATCAATGTTGAACCAAGAAGATTAATGCTCTTCCAAAAAAGACGAATTACAGTTAAGAAATTAATTTTTATCATCAAACATGATTTTTAAACAAAATAACTGAATTTTCAACCAAACACGGAGTAGTTAAATTTTCATTAAAAAAATTATTCAAAAACAAAATTTCAACAAAATAGAAAAATTTTTAACGAAATAAATTAATTTTCAACTATAATGATAAATCTTTAATTTAAAAAATTAATTTTGCATCAAATATTTTAATTTTCAACAAAAAAGATGAATTTTTAACCATAAAGATTAATTTTATACCAAAAAAGAGGAATTTTCAATTTAAAAAAAAAAACAACAAATTTTCAATAAAGCAGATGAATTTTGTATAAAAAATTTGTCTTTTTTGTTTTCAAGGTCAGCACTTTTATATAAACAAAATAGTATAATCTACACAATATATTTATTATTTTAGATTCTTTTCAGAACTTCCAATTTTTTTAGGCAATTTGATGTTTTTCGTTCTTTTCAAATATTAGTAAACTTCCACAAACATCAATTTTTTGAACTTGAATTAAACAGTCACAATAAGACTGCGCCCTCAGGAATTTTTATCAAAATTCCATCAAGATTTTGTTAAAAATTCATCATTTTTAGTAAAAAAATATTCTTATTGGTTGAAAATTTTGCTTTTTAAGTGTAAAATTCATTTTTTTCTAGAAAATTAATCTTCTTTGAAAATTCGTATTTTGAGGTGTAATATTCATTTTCTTGTTTAAACAAGAGTTTTTTTTCTTAAAAAAGTCAATTTTTAAACAGAAGATATAACTATTCCACTTTTTCTAGATATTTTTTTTGCGTAAAAATGTATTTTTAATCAAATTCTTTACAATTCTTTATGGTTAAGAAATTAATTTTTTTATTTAAGATTCTTCATTTTAGTTAGAAACTCAACTTTTTTCGTAGAAAATTAATCTTATTCTCTGAAAATTTTTCTTTTTTGTTGAAAATTAATTTTTTAAATAAAAAATTAATCTTCTTGATTGTAAATATACCTTCTCTAGTGGTAAATTCATATTTTTTCGTTGAAAAATAATAGTTTTTGCTAAGGAATTATCATTTTAATTAAAAGCGAATTTCTTTGGTTAAAAATTCGACTATTTTATTTAAAAAATCATATTTTTTATAGAAAAATAATCTTTTTCGTTGAAAATTTATTTTTTTGGTCATTAACTTCTATGGTTAAAAATTTAAGTATTTTGTTGAAAATTCATGGATTTTGTTGAAAAATCATCTTTTGCGATAGAAAAATATTCTTATTGAATGAAAATTTATCTTCTTTAAAGAATAATTCATGTACTGTGTTGAAAATTCGTATTTTTTGTCCAAAATTAATCTTCTTGATTGAAAATTTATCTTCTTTAGTCGAAAATTGATGTATTCCGTTGAAAATTCATAGTTTTTGTTAAAGAATTCTCATTTTAGTTAAAAATTCTTTTTTTTTGTGGAAAATTCAAGAATTTTGTTTAAAAAATCCATCTTTTATGGTAGAAAATTAATCTTGTTCTTTAAAAATTTATCTTTTTTGTTCAACCTTAATTTCTTTGGTAGAAAATTGTACTATTTTATTGAAAATTCATATATTTGGTTGAAAAATCATCTTTTGTGGTTGAAAAATATAGTTATTATTTAAAATTTATCTTCTTTGAAGAATAATTCATGTCCTTTGCTGAAAATTCGTCTTTTAGATGAAAAATTAATCTTCTTGATTGAAAATGTATCTTCTCTAGTGGCAAATTCATGTATATCGTTGAAAATTAATAATTTTTTCTAAAGATTCCTCATTTTAGTCAAAAATTAATTTCTTTGGTTGAAAATTCAACTATTTTGTTAAAAAATCAATCTTTTATGGTAGAAAAATAATCTTATTGGCTGAAAATTTAAATTTTTTAGTCAATAATTTGTGTATTTTGTTAATAATTCATCTTTTTTTATTTAACATTAATTTCTTTGGTTGAAAATTTAACTACTTTGTTGAAAATTTATGAATTTTGTTGACAAATCTTTTTTTGCGGTAGATAAATTAATCTTCCCGATGGAAAATTTTTCTCCATTAGTGGAAAATTCACGTATTCCGTTAAAAATGAATAGTTTTTGTTAACGATTCCTCATTTTAGTTAAAAATTCATTTCTTTGGTTAAAAATTCAAGTATTTTGTTTAAAAAAATCATCTTTGGCGGTAAAAAAATATTCTTATGGTACGGAAATTTATCTTTTTTAAAGAATAATTCATGTATTTGTTGAAAATTTGTCTTTTTTATAAAAAAATGAATCTTCTGGATTTCAGATTTATCTTCTCTAGTGGAAAATTCATATATTTTGATGAAAAATAATAGTTTTTGTTAATGATTCCTCATTTTAATTAAAAATCTATTTCATTCATTGAAAATTTAACTATTTTGTTTAAAAAAATCCCATTTTTTGGTAGAAAACAATCTTATTCCTTGAAAATCTAAATTTTCTAGTAAATAATTCGTGTATTTTGTTAAAAAATTCATCTTTTTTTGGTAGAAAAATAATCTTATTTTTCGAAAATGTATCTTTTTGGTTGAAAATTTAACAATTTTGTTGAAAATTTAAGTATTTTGTTGAAAAAGGTTTTTGGTAAAAAGTTAATTTTCTTGATTGAAAATTTATCTTCTTTAGTGGAAAATTCATATATTTCGTTGAAAAGTAATAGTTTTCGTTAAAGATTTCTCATTTTAATTAAAAATTAATTTCTTTGGTTAAAAATTCAAGTATTTTGTCAAAAAAAATTGATCTTTTTGGGCAGAAAATAATCATATTCTTTGAAAATTAATCTTTTTTGTAATTACTTTTTTTTTCTGAAAACTGAACTATTTTGTTAAAAATTAAAATATTTTGTTGAAAAATCATCTCTTGTTAATATAAAAATATTCATATTGGATGAAAATTTATCTTCTTTAAAGAATAATTCATGTACTTTGCTAAAAATTCGTTTTTTAGGTAAAAAAATTAATTTTCTTGATTGAAAATTATCTTCTCCACTAAAAAATTCATATATTTCGTTGAAAAGTAATAGTTTTTGTTAAGGATTCCTAATTTTCATTGAACATTTTTTTATTCGTTTGTTTTAAAGATGCCTTATTGTAGCTGAAAATTCATTTCTTTGGTAATAAATATAACTATAAGATAACTATTTTCTTACAAATTCGTTTTTTTTTTGTGAAAAAATTAATCTTTTTTAATAGAAAATGATTATTCGAATCTGGTCATCCTAATTAATAAAGAATTAAAATTAAAGCAATGAAATTTCGAAAACTTACCGGACGGCTATGTCCATGTTCGTCAGTAGTGGAGCCAACACTTGGAGGTTCGAGAATCACATCATAAATAATTCCTAGAATAAAAATTGAAGATATTTTAAAAAATTAATTAAAACTCTAAAAGATGTAAACAATTGAAGAACAATAATACGAAAGTTATCAACCTCCTACAACAAAAAAGTAGGAAAGAAGCACGAACGAAAAAACAACCATTGCACTCGGTTGATGAAACCATGCGGGTTTTTTTAACTTTAGGTTCGGAACTTCTAAAACGAAGAACGGTATTTTGTATAAAAAATCCATTTTTTTCTATTATTTCTTTCAAATTTTGTAGAATATACACGAAACAGACACGTCCATATCATAGACACGTCACTTCAGTTTAAGGTTATGTTACACCGGCTGTCAGATCGCAAAATGCGGTGCGCGTGCGCCTCACCGGCCACCTCAATAGCTGCTAAGTGCGCGTTTATTTGAAATGATTAAATATATAAATAATTTGTTTACATTATATAAATTTATAATAATCTATAAATTTATTAATTCATTCTGTCCGTATTGATATTCCATGTTTCTGATTTGATAATTATTAATCATATTTATGATTTTTGAAATCTATATAATTTCAGAAACAATAAAACAGTTTAAATTTAGAGGCCTTAGAAGTAAATTTTCTTTGCTTAAAAAATTCGAAAATATATTTTTTTTCTCAATTTTTCGAAGTAATCAATTCAAAAAATTTCTCAATTTCACTACTTAATCTTTCAAAATTGCATCAATTAATTTTGAGAGCCTTGCTAGACAGTTTTTAATTTATTAAATGTATAATTAAATAATAGAAATTGTTTAGTTCAATACAATGATAAGTTTAAAAAATAATTACTGACATTCAGGTTTTGTAAATTGAAATATTTTAAATCTAGTCATTGTAAATTGAATTACTTACTATTTACCATTAGAATCTTATATTATACCTATGCTTATGTAGCAAATTTTCAAAATTATTTTTTTAACATTTCTAATATTATATGTTATGTTAAAATGTTTTACTTTGTAGTTAAAGATTTTTTTAAATTAATAATTTATATTTTAAAATATTTTATTAGATAATATTAAGAATGAGGAATAATTCGTAATAAATGTTAAAATGTAACGAGTTGAAATTAAAAAGTTAAAAATTGTATTACGAAGTTTTGATTTTGCAATTAAAATTTAAATGGTTTAGTTTGAAAATTTATAATTAGAATGTCAATTTTTCCATTTTTAAACGATTTAAATTTACTTAAAATAATTTAAATTTCAAGAGCTTTGAGTATAAAAAAGTTTTGGTATCATAATTCTTCGTAATTAAAATTCTTTCAGTTTTAATTATAAAAATTACTTTTTGCATCTAGAAAAATTTGTCTCATGTTATTTAGATTTTCAGTTAATTAATTTTCAACTAAAAATAATTTACAATAAATATATTTAACTTTCTTTCTGCTAGTTATTTGCATTTTCAACCAAAAAAGATCATTTTTCAACAAAAAATGAAACATTTAAATTTTCAGTTATTCAATTTTCAACAAACAAAATAGGATTTTCAAAGTAATAGTTAAATTTTCAAATAAAGAGACAATTAAATAAATTTTAACAAAGTATTTCAACTTTCAACCAAGTAATCGAATTTTCAACCATAATAGATTTTTATTTGAACTTAAGATTCGTTAAATTAAACAAAAAAAAATTTGTAAAAAATTAGTTAAAACCTTAAATAAAAAAGGTCAATTTTAAACGAAACACTAAATAGTTAAATTTTCAGTTGAAAACAAAAATCAACCAAAAAAGTGAAAAGTTAATAAATAATAAAAATAGATATAAAAATAAATAATAAAAGTATTATAGTTCAACTTTCAATCAAGTAGTTGAAGTTTCTACTAAAAAATGATAATAAATAATTAAAAGTTTCATATATTTCGTGTATAACTTGAAGCGATTGGCAACTGTCATCTGCGAATCTGCGGATGTAATCAAACTGCCGGTTACTATAATATTCAAATAATTTTCTAAAGATGCTCAATAACTTAATTCAAAGCTGAAATAACTGCAAATTATGCATCACTCGTTCAAGCTTTCGTAATTTAAGAGATTAAAAATCATAATTTCATCATTAATTTCAAATTGGTGACATTCGGTCAACACCAAATTCAAATTTTTCCCGCTAATTTTCCTGTTTTTCATTAGCCATTTTAGTTTGGGTGGGAGAAATTCAAGATGTCTGTACACCGAGAGTCAAACAATAATACTATCTGTACGGAATAGACTTTATTTTGTTAATAACTTGGAAAGGGGGTTTTTTGTTACGATAAGCAAGGTACATCAATTTTCATACAAGAATAATAATTTTATACCAAAAAAGATTCATTTTAATCCATAAGGTTCAATTTTCAACTAAAAATGAAGTTTCAACAAAAAATGGAAAAATTAAAACTTAAGATCAAAAATTCAATTTTCAAGCAATTTGTTCTATTTTCAACGAAATAAATGCATTTTAAACTAAAAAGATGAATTTTTAATCAAGAATCGAACAGTGAAACCGATTTTTTACAACCAAAGAAATGAATTAACAAATAAAAATAATAATATAACGACGAATTTTCAAGAAAATATATAAATATTCAACCCCATTGTTGAATGTTAACTAAAAAATGTTAATTTGTAAAAAAAACGATTTGAATTGAAAATTTTAATATTATACTTGATCTTAGTTTTACCAATTATAAAAGAGACAAATTTTTAACCAAATGGTTAAACGAACATTTTTTCACTGGAAATCGTATAGTATATAATTAAGTGTCCAGTTTCAAAAATTATTTCTATTCTTTAAAAAAAAATGTCAAAGAAATAGTTCAACTTTTAACCATAGAAATTAATTTTTAACTAAAATAGATGAATCTTCAAACAAGAAGAATAATTCTTACCAAAAAGATTAATTTTTCACTGAAAAAATACATTTATTGAATTATAAATTTGAGTATTATACTTAAGTTAGAGTTACATTTTGAACCATAAAATTGAATTTTTATTCAAAACAGATGAATTTCGAAACAAACAGAATAATTTTCTACAAAAAATGAAATGAATCTTCAACTAAAAAACATTAATTTTCAAGCAAGCGAAAAATTAACTTGCAACCAGCTATTGTTAAATATTTATTCAATTAATTTTCAACAAAAATAAATATAATTTTTCAACCAAAGAGACGAATTTTCAAACAAGAAGAATAATTTTCTGCCAAAAAAAAGATGAATTTTCAAATAAAAATTAATTTTTTAGCAAAAAAGAGACATTTTTAACAAAAAAGAATACTGTTAAACGAAAAGTGACGAATTTTTATTTAAATAAATAAATTTGGAACCAGTGGTTGATTTTGTAACTAGAAAAGATAATTTTTCGAACAAAAACGGACAAGTTACATTTTTATTTAATACATTGAAAAAAAAAATTTCGAACAGAAAAACGAATTTTTTAACAAGAAAACTAATTTTTGACCAAATAGATGAATTATGAACTTAAAAAATTAATTTTCAGTGAATAAAAAAGGAATAGAATTGTTTAAAATAGTTCAATTTACAAGCATAGAAATGAATTTTTGTCCAAAATAGATGAATTTCCAAACAAGAAGAATAATTTTCTATCATAAAATGATCAATTTCCAACTGAAAAAGATCAATTTTCAAGCAAAAAATTATTTTTTTAACCAAGATGATTAGTTTTCAATAAAAAATATTACTTTCCAACGAAAAGAGTCGAATTTTTATTCAAAAAAATGAATTTTAAACAAAATGGTTGATTTTCTAACTAAAAAATATAAAATTTTTCAAACAATTTCTACCAAAAAGATGAATTATCAATTTAAAAAAATCAAATGTTAGCAAAAAAAAAAAAACAAATTTGCAACAAAATAGTTCAATTTTCCACTATATGAATAAATGTTATCAAAAGTAGGTGAATCTTTAAACAAGAAGAATAATTTTCTACCAACAATGAAATAAATCTTCAACTAAAAAACATCAATTTTCAAGCAAGCGAAAGATTAATTTTTAACAAGTTCTAATTAAATTTTCATTTAGTTAATTTTAAACAAAAACAAAAATAATGTTCAACCAAAAAGACAACATTTCAAACAAGAAAAATAATTTTCTACCAAAAATATGAAACTTTTTGACTAAAAAAATCCATTTGCAGCTTAAAAACGAACTTTCAACAAAATAGTTTAATTTTCAACAACAAAAATGTTTTTTTATTCAAAAATAGATGAACTTTCAAACAAGAAGAATAATTTTCTAGCAAAAAAAAAGATGAATTTTCAAATAAAAATTAATTTTTTAGCCAAAAAAAGAAGTTTCTAACCAAAATGATTACTTTTAAACGAAAAGCTACGAATTTTTATTTAAATAAATAAATTTGGAACCAGTGGTTGATTTTTCAAGTAGAAATATAATTTTTTAAACTAAAATGGAAAAGTTACATTTTTTAAAATACATTTTAAAAAAATATTCAAACAGAAAAACGAATTTTTTAACAAGAATAATAATTTTTTACCGAAAAGATGAATTATGAACTAAAAAAGTTAATTTTAGCCAAAAAAAGAAAAGAATTTAATAAAATAGTTTAATTTTCAAGAATAAAAATGAATTTTTATTCAAAATTACATGAATTTCCAAAGAAGAAGAATAATTTTCTAACATAAATTGACGAATTTTCAACTGAAAAAGATAAATTTTCAAGCGAAGAATTAATTTTTTATACAAGATGAATATTTTTCAATTAAAAATATTACTTTCCAACGATCCCAATGATTTTTCAACTGAAAAAGAAAATTTTTTAAACAATTATGGAAAAGTTAAATTATTAGTTAATTAATTTTTAAGAACTAAATAAATAAAAATAATTTTCAAACAGAAAGATGTATTTTCAAATAAAAAGAATCATTTTCTACCAAAAAGATGAATTTTCAATTAAAAAAAAATCAATTTTTAGCAAAAAAGAACAAACAAAATAGTTCAATTTTCCATCATAGAAATAAATGTTATCAAAAATAGGTGAATTTTCAAACAAAAAGAATATTTTTTTACCAAAAAGAGATACATTTTTAACTACAAAAATAAATTTTCAAAAAAACAATTTGTCATCAAAATATGTATGTAATTAAATTTTCAACCAGAGATGAATTTTCAAAGCCGTACCAGGCGGCTTAATGTAAAGTCCCTCGGTGTGCAGACATCTTGCCAGCTGACGTCACAACTCGAAACACCTAATTGGAGGATCATCTGTCACTTCTGACCAATAACGTCCAGTAGAATCTCTTCCGTCTCTCCATCCTGATTCCTGACTTCCAGTCTGGTCTGTCAGCTGATCTTAGTTCGCTCTCGCTCTTTTTTTCGGTGCCCCGTGCAGTTCCCTGTTTTTCGCGGAATGTGTTGCCAGCAACGAAATATTAATCTCGGTGTGTATGAAAATTTGCAAGAAATTTTTGCATGCCCCGGGCAGTGAATAGCCTAGTGAAAAATGCGGAGGCTCTTCCGGACTTTTTGCAGATTGGTGTTCAGGTTTTTCTGTGACACCACGTCAGTTGTGCGCGGTGGTGACGATCGTTGACTCCGATTGAATTTAAAAGGAACAGAAACACGTTGCAGGAATTTCGCGCGCTCAGCACGTTGTCGTTGTCGGGAAAGTTGCAATGACATTTATGAGATTTTCGCTCGGAAAATGAAGTTTTGTGTGACCTATGTTTACTGGACTCTTCTGCTAATATCGGTAGTGTCCAGGTGAGTTTTATCTGGGTTTATTGCCTCCCTTGAGACCAGAGTTTAAAACTGTCGTGAATTTCCAGAATTGGCAGTGCCTTGCACTGCACCCAGACTATTGAAGCATGAAATTTTTAACGGTTTTTTTATGCGATGAAATTTCTGTCTTCTGTGGTTTGGTTAGAGGCAATTCGCTTTACTCCCAAATTTTGAGGTTAACTTACGAATAGGGATCGTGATCATTTTCTCTATGGATTCTTTCCAAAAAGTTTTAAATTTGTTGTCTTCGTGGTTTTTATTTTAGTTTCAAAGAATCTGACACTGTTATATTGAAAACCTTTTTTAGTCAATTATACTATCAAAAATACCAAATAAATTTCCGTTTTGTACATTGGAGACTTTTTCCTATTAAACTATTAAAGTCACTGTTTTAATCGCTTTTTTCGCTTAAATGTGAATTGAATTAATAGAAAACAATAAGGAAGACCAACTCTTTTTTGTTAAATGTTTATTCTTTTTTTTATCGAAAATTCGACCTTTGGAATTGAAAATTCATATTTTGGACAAAATGTTATTTTTTTAGTTTAAAGATCGTTTTTTTAATTCAACATTTAACTATTTTTTTGAAAATTCATCTAATTTGTCCAAAAATAATCTTTTTTGTCGAAATTGAAACTTCTTTTCAGATGAAATATTATATTTTTTAGTTAAAACATAATTTTTTAAATCAACTAGTTAGTCCAAAAATAATCTTTTTGGTCGAAAATTCAGCTTCTTTTTAGTAGAAATATTATCTTTTTTAGTTAAAAGATAAGTTTAAAAAATCAAAATTTAACTATATTTTTGAAAATTCAACTATTTTGTCCGAAAATAATCTTTTTTGTCAAAATATCAACTTCTTTCTAGAAGAAACATTCTCTTTTTTAGTTAAAAGTTAATTTTTTTATATCAAAATTTAAATCTTTTTTTAAAATTTGTTTTCTCGGTTGAAAATGCACTTTTTTAATTAAAAAAAAATTGGTATGAAAATTCCAAAGTTTGGTTAACATGCTTTGTTTTTTTTTTACTTAAAAAATTTTTTATTTGCAAATTTGCCTTTTTAAGTTCAAAATTCAACTATTTTATTAAATTTTAAACTGTTTGGTTGAAAATAATTCTGTTTTGGTTGAGTATTCAACTTTTTGTTGTAATTTTTCTTTTTGGCTTGAAAAAACTGTTTTCTTGAATGAAGATGTATTTTGTATTTGTTGATAGAAAATTATTCTTAGTAGAAAATTCAATTTTTTGGTTAAAAATTTTTCATTGTAGTTAAAAAAAAATTATTTTTATTGAAAATTCTCCTTTTTTTACAAAATTAATATTTATCGTTGAAAATTCGTCTTTTTGGTATGAGATTAATCTTCTTGGTTGAAAATTCTCGTCCTTTTTGATATAAAATTATTCTTCATGATTAAAAATCAATCTTGTTGGTTGAAAATTCAACTATTTGGTTAAAAACTCGTTTTTTTCGGTAAAAATTAAGTTTCTTGGTTTAAAAATTCAACTATTTTGTTGAAAATTCATTTTTTTATAGAAAAGTAACCTTTTCGTTATAAAATTAATCTTTTTGGTAAAAAATTTAACTATTTGGCTCAAAATTATTTATTTTTCATAGAAAACTATTCTCTTTGGTTGAAAATTCATCTTTTGCGGTACAAAATTAATCTTCTTGGTTGAAAGTTAAAATATTTTGTTGAAAATTCGTCCTTTCTAGTAAAACTTTAAAATTCTTAGTTAAAAAGTTAAATATTTGGATTAAAATTAGCTTTATTTTATAGAAAATTATTCTGTTGATATGAAAATTAATTTTCTTTAGAAAATCAATTTTTTTTGCAAAAAATTTGTAGATTGTGGTAGAAAATTAATCTTCTTGTTCAAAATTTAATTATTTGGTTTAAAAATTAGTTCTTTTTGATAGAAAAATGTTCTTCTTGGTTGAAAATTCGTCTTTTTCGGTAGAAAGTTGAACTTCTTGGTTAAAAAGTCAATTATCCTGTTTAAAATTATATTTATTTTACAGAAAATTATTCTTTTTGGTAAAAAATTCCACTTTTTTTGAAGAAAATCGACTTTTTGATTGCGAATTGAACTATTTTGGTAACTCGCCTTTTTCGCTAGAAAATTAACCTTCTTGGTGGCAAATTCAAATATTTATTTGAAAATTTGTTCTTTACAGTAGAAAATTAATTTTTTTTGTTAAAAAAACAACTATTTGCTTTAAAATTACTTCTTTCTAATAGAAATATATTATTCTTAGTTTAAAATTAGTTTGTTTTCTTAAAGAAAATTATTCTTTTTGGTTAAAAATTCGTCTTTTTTGATAGAAAATCGATTTTTTTATTTGAAAATTAAACTATTCGGTTGAAAATTCGTCTTTTTCGATAGAAAATTATTCGTCTTGGTTAAAAATTCAACTACTTGGTTTAGAATTAGTTTTTTTTTTTTTTTTATAGAAAATTATTCTTTTTGGTTAAAAATTCGTCTTTTTTGGTAGAAAATCGATTTTATAATTTGAAAATTAAACTATTCAGTTGAAAATTCGTCTTTTTCGGTATAAAATTAATGCTCTTGGTTAAAAATGTAACTACTTTGTGAGAAATTCGTCCTTTCTTACGAAAGTTAAACTTATTGATTGAAAATTTAGTTATTTGGTTTAAAATTGGTCCTTTGGTAAAGAAAATTATTCTTCTGTGTTAAAAATTCATCTTTTTTAATAGTAAATCAATTTTTTGTTGTTGAAAATTTGTAGATTGTGGTAGAAAATTAATCTTCTTGGTTAAAGATTCAACTTTTTGGTTTCAAATTAGTTCTTTTTGATAGAAAATTATGCTACTAGGTTGGAAATTCATCTTTTTTGGTTGAAAATTCGCCTTTTTTTTGTGTAGAAAATTAATCTTTTTGGCTAAAAATTTATTGTCCAAATACACATTAATTTCTTTGGTTAAAATGTAACTATTTTCATGAAATTTTGTTTGTTTTTTGGTTAAAAAATTTTGTTTCCTTGAAAGTTTCTCGTTTTGGTAGAAAATTAATCTTCATCGTTGAAAATTCATCTTCTTAGACGAAGATTAAACTATTTGGTTTAAAATTCTTTTTTTTCATGTATTTTTTTTAAATTTGTCTTTTTTTCGTAGAAAATTGATCTACTGGTTGAAAATTCATATTCGCTGTTAAATATTCCTCATTTTATTTTTTTAATCCATTTCTTTGATTAAAAATTATACTATTTGGTCGAAAATTCATGTTTTGGTGGGCATTTTAACTACTATTTTTCAGGTTAAAAATTTATTTTTTAAACTAAAAGTTTAATTATTCCATTTTCGTGTGAAACTTTTTTTTCGATAAAAATTCGAAGAGAAGAATACTATTTGGTTGAAAATTAACTTTTTTGTTAAATATTCATATTCTTGGTTTAAACGTTCAACAGAATGACTAGTTGGTTAAATTTTGATCTGTTTTAGTTGAAGATTCAACTTTTTGGATAAAAATTCAACATATTTTTAAAATTCGTTTTTTTTTTGTAAAAAATTCTTCTTGGTAGAAAGTCAACTATTTGTTTAAAAATTTAACTGTTTTTTTGAAAATTCGTCCTTTCGGCGCAAACGTTCAACTTTGCAGGTTGAAAAAAAAAATTCAATCAAAACTAAACTTTTTTGTTATTTTTTTGTTTGTTTGCAAATTAATATTCTTTTATTTTAAAATTCAACTATTCTTTTTCCATTGAAAATTGAAATTTAATCATTTTAGTTAAAAATCCTATTATTTTTCTGAAAATTAATTCATTCTGTATGAAGATTTGTATTTTTTCTAGAACGTTTATATTATTAATTGAAAATTTAAATCTTTGGTAAAAAGTTCGTCTGGTTTGGTTGAGAATTAAACTACTTGGTTTAATTTTATCTCCTTTTTTGGCCCTAAAAACGTTCTTAGTTGAATATTCAACTATTTGGATAAAAATTCAACATTTTCGTTAAAAATTAGTCTCTTTTGTTAAGAACTTTAAACATTTGGTAGTAAATGCAATTATTTTGTTGAAAATCATTTTTTTGTTAGAAATTCAACTATTTGATTACAAATTTATATTTTTGGTTGAAAATGATCTTTTCTCTAGGAAATGAAGCTTTCCTGGTTTGAAAGTTAAATGTTTTCTAAAAAATTCGATTTTTTTTTGCTAAAAAATTCGTCTTTTTTGGCTGAAAACTTATTTTTGTTGAATACTATATTTCTTTAATTTTATACTATAAATGACTGCCCTTTTTTGGAATCCCACATCGAATTTTTTACAGTGTAAGCTTCAAGATATATATAAAAGATTTACAAGTTTGTTTTCAACACATATATTCTATTATGGGGTTTATATATTAAAAATAATATCGAAGAAAAAAAAAGAAATGTTTAGTTTAGACTTTCGAAATGTATCAGTAACACAAGCAGTTGCAATGTGGATTTATTTATTAGACTTTCTTGGCATTTGTGTGATAAAAAAAAGTGAAAGTAGTTTCCTCTATAAACAATGCAATTTTTATTGGAAGATAATAATCTTACAGAATTATTGTCATTGGGTATTTATTATATAAGATATTTTCTATTTTAACGGAAAAGGAAATCATTTCATTCAATAATTGCTAGCATTAAATATTTTTTAAATAATAAGTACAGGCCACTAATGATACTTTTTTAATGATGGAATTATTTTTTTATTATTTTGAAGAAATTACACTAATGCTGTAATTTTTTTTCGTCTAACTATTTTTTTACTTTTCCTTTAAACATATTTTGAAACTTCGCTATATTGGTTAAAATAACGGATCCGAAATTTCAAAAATCAAAACTTCAAGGGATTTATGGGGTTTAAAATATTCCAAGGGATTTCAGAGAATTCCATAGAATTATAGAATTTCTATAGCTTAATTAATTTCTGTGGATTCTGTAGATTTCGACGGATTTAAGAAATTTCGAGGGATTTTAAAGCTTTTAGGGTATTTTAAAAGATTTCAACTGAATTTCATTATTTTTGAAAGAATTAAAAACAGTATTACAGATTTCAAGATCAATTTCAAGGGATTTCAAAGAGTCAAAGTTAAAGTAACATACAAATAAATAATGAATATAAAGTTCTGTAAAAGATACTTTAAATATCTTTTAAGGATAATAAATTCGATTTTTTTTGTTCCATTTATAAGATATTCTATATTAAACTTTTTGCAACATCAACATCCTGATTTTTGAATATTAATTGTCAGGAAAAAATGAGGGAATTTTGAAAATAAAGTTTTAGTTTGCAATTTTAATATTTGGTGAAAAATTCAACAATTTTGATCAAAATTCATTATTTTTCATTGAAAATTCTTCTCTTTAGGTTGTAAATTCTACTAGTTCTTTCGAAAATTTGTGTTTTGATTTAAAAATTCATCCTTTTTAGTACAAATTTAATATTATTATATCAGGTTAAAATGTTTTTTTTTTTTGACTGAAAAATCTGTATTTGTTATATTTTATTGTGTTGTCATTTAATTAATTTTTAATTGTTTAAAACAAAAGATTATTTAAACAATTAAAAAATTTTTTTTTTACCGAACAATTTTTTATCGTAAAACATACTTTGTAGCAAAAAATTTCATAACTCAATTATTGAATTTTGATGAACCGTTCGCGAGTAATCGATTAAAAAAAATAACTTTTAAAAGAATAAATTTCTTGAAAAAATATTTTAGGGGAGTTATTTTGATATAAAAACGAATCGAAAATTGTATAAATTGATTGAAAATAGAATTATCGATTTAAAAGTGGCACACTTGAGATATTTTTATCCTTTTATAAACGGAATAAAACGATTATTAATTTTTATATTAATAATAAATCCAAAAAGACGAGTTTTCAAAAAAACAATTGAATTTTTAACCAAGAAAGATAACTTTTTAACAAAATAGTTAGTCTCATTAAATAATTCAATTTTCCACAAAATAGTGGTATTTTTAACGAAAAAAGAAAGATAAATTTTTAACCAAATAGTATAATTTTTAATCTAAAAATATACACTCTGAAAAAATAATATAAACAGGCGACTTTTTAACAAAATATATCGATTTTGAAGAAAATTGTTGAATTTTCCAGTAGAAAATACCAATTTTCACAAAGTATGGAAAAATTAATTTTTTGGTAAACGAAATTAATTTTCAACAAAATAGTCAAAATTTAAATCAAAGATAAATGGTCAACTAAAAGATGATAAATTTGTTAACCAAATAGAATAATTTACGACAAATATTTTTCAGTCCAAAAATAACCATTTTCCATAAAACAGTTACATTTTTAACAAAAAAAAAAAGAGAAAACATTTTAACTCATAAGATTATTTTTGCACAAAAAAAAAAGGATTTTCGACTAAGAAAAAAATAATTCCAACCAAAAATGTAAAAGTTACATTTTCAGTGAAAACCGAATTTTAAGTAAAAAACCTAATTTTCAACAAAAAAATGCAATCTTCAATCAAAAGAGATGAATTTTTAATAAAATAGTTGACATTTTAATTAAATTGTTCAACTTTTAACCAAACAGTTGAAAATTTAACCAAATAGTTGCATTTTTAACATAAAATGATGAATTTTCAACCCAATGTTAACATTATTAATGTAAAAAATTAAACATCAACCGAAAAAAGTTGCATTTTCAACCAAATGGTCGCATTATTAATAAAAAAAGATTAAACTTCAACCAAAAAACAAAGACGATTTATCAATAAGATAGTTGAATTTTCAACAAAAATATTAATTCTATACGAAAAATGCAATAGTTGATATTTCAACAACACAAAAAAAAAAATTTCAACAAAAGAATTTAATTTTTAACCAAATAATTAAATTTCCAACCTATAAATATAAATTCTCAAGACAAATGTGATAATTGATATTTCATCCAACAAATGTAAAATTTATACCAAAACAAGTTGTTGAATTTTCCAGTACAAAATATAAATTCACAAACCAAGAACATAAAAGTTAAATTTTCAGTAAAATAATTAATTTTTAACGAAAAAAACAAAACAATTTTAAACAAAATAGTCAACATTTTAACCAAAGAGATGAATTTTCAACTAAAATGATGAGTTTTTAAATAAAAAATAAGACTTTTCAACAAATAAAGATTTTTCAGTCAAAAAAACAAGAACAGAATAGCTCTCTCTAATACTGTTAAATTTGTACTAAAACGGACGAATTTTTAAATCAAAACGATAAATTTTCGAAAGAAATAGTAGAATTTGCAACACAAAAAAAATAATTTTCAACAAAATAGTAGAATTTTCAATGGAAAAGAATGTATTTTCAGCCAAAAAACATGAATTTTTAATTTAAAAAATTTAGTATTTGGTATTAAAAATAATTGAGATTTTTAATTAAAATAAGAAGAGGTTTTAAGGATTAAACTATCGCGTCCGAACGTGCTCGACCAGCGCTGAAGGTCGGAGCGCGATCACAAAAAAGTCAATAATTTTTGAACTACTGCAAAATACAAACTTTTTTTTTCACTGAAATGTTCAGAAGAGATTGTAGAATCTAGTGGAACGTGAAAGAATTCTTTCACAGGCGTAGAAGTTTAATTAATTTTTAATTACTTAAAAAAAAAATCTGTTTGCAAAAATATTTTGACCCAAAAAATTCTGTGTTGGAAATGTTACAACATTAAAATGCTGGTATATTTTTCAAAATTAATGCTACTGATGTTTTAAAATATAAGTGTGTATACAGAGGGAAAAACTATTTAATAATTTTTGCGTAAAAAAAAATTTTTTAATTTCATTTTACCCAAAAATTACGAATATTGAGATTACACCTTGAGTCCAGCAGCCTTGAGAATAAAAAAACCATTAAATTAAATAGTACAGATCTTTAAAAAAAAGAAAGAGTCAATGTGTTTAATTTTTTAATTTCAGTGGTCTTCTGTTCCTAATAGTAGCGTCAGAAGGAGTACAAATTCCGGAATCTTCCTCTGAAAAAGATGGAACTTTTGAAAGTACCAATAAGTTTTCTATTAATGAATCCAAGGAAGAGATTCAGGAGACAAATAATCCTCTTGTTTCCGACGTAGAAGTATCTGCGTCAATAAAGACTGATAATTATATCGAGGTAATTTTTCTACAACTTTTGGACAATTTTGTCAGAGGTAGAATAAGGAAAACCGTTTTGAGCAGACATTTACTCGTGGTTATTTTCAGGAAAAATCGGAGCCAATAGCAGATAATTTACAAATTACCTCTGAAACGGATCGTCTGACAAAGCCTGAAAAACTCGAAGTTTTTGCCGAAAGTTTGACACAGCAACCGAATCTCTCCCAAGGGTAAGTTTATTCTTCTATTTATTAAAATACAATTCATTCATTAAAAAGCCATTTCCGATGTATTCTCGAAATTGCTCAAAATTAATTAAAAAGTTGGAAACATTAAAAAAAAGTTAGAAAAAGCGTACATTTTTTGATATTTGGAGATACAAGTTTTGAAGCTTCTTAAAGATTTTGAAAGTTTTCACGATAATAAAAAAAATTTCTAACAAAATTTACATTCATTTTTTATTTTGAAACATGAGTTTTAAGAGAAAATTGGCAGATTTCAAAACATCTTAAATTGTTTCCGGAAATTTGGAAAAATAATGTGAACGATTTTAAAGCAATAATTTCCAATTTGCAGAATTAAATAGTTTTAGGAAAAATTCGAGTAAGTTTAAAAGTTATTTAGAAGTTTTAAAAACATTCAAAATTAATTAAAAACTTTAACAAAAATTTGATAGTTGTAAAAATGTTAATTTTTGAATATTTTGAAATAAAAATTTGGAAGCTTCTCAAATATTTTGAAATATTTTCAAAGAAAATTGAAAAAGGGTTCAAAACATGTCCAAAAATTTCTCAAAATGTTGAAAAAATCTGGAAAAATTAAGGGCAATTTTTTTAATTTTCAAAATTCTTTAAAAATTTTAGGCATAATTCGAATCAATTTAAAAGCTATTTATTTTCAAAACTCGAAATTTTTCTAAAATTTTGAAAAATTCTGTAAAATAAAAATATACTTTTTCGACAGATCTGAAATGTTCAAAAATCGTTTTGAATTTTTTTCAAGAATTTTACAAAAATCTTCTCTTTGATTGACAATGACACTATTTTCGTGTTAAAAAATGAACTGTTTTGTAAAAAATTTGTATCTTTTTGTAAAAATTTTAATCTTTTTTTGATTAAAAATGCAACTGTTATTTTTTTTCTGTTGAGGATTCAGCTATTTTGTTAAAAACATTGAATTTTTTGGCATGAATTCAACTGGTTTTTTTTTTTAAATTCTAATTAAAATCTTTTTGGTTGAAATGTAACTTATGTTATCAACAAATTTTGATAATAATTTTCAGATAAACTATTTGAAATTTTCCAAAAGGAAAAATAAATTAAACAATTAAAAAATAAATTAATTTTAATAAAATAATATACGTCTCTTTCGAGATTTCTAAAAACATGCATGTAAGTTTTATGTTTTAAATTTTTGAATTAAAAAAATAAAATCTACAAATAATCCCTTTAATTAAAAAAAAATGATAGAAACCTTATGGGAATCGAGAAAAATGTGTGCTTTTTAAGAGTCTTGCGAGATTAAATTAAAAGTTTCTCATTATCTAATAAATTATTGTAAATATAATACATGTTTTATGATAGCGCTTTTTGCTACAAATTCGTATTTCTTAAACAAATTGAATATAAAATCATAAAGTTTTGAAGAAGATTTAAATTTGAAAAAAGCAACAATTTTAGGTTATATTAGTGTTTCATATCTGAAATCCGTATTTTTAATCACAAATGATTCGATTTTAAGGATTGTAAATCTTTGAATAAATTACCTTTTTCGTTTTTTTTTTTAAAATAATTTTTCTCGATTTCTGATTTTTCAACAGAAATCGTTAGATTTCAAAGGTTCATAATTTTTTTTATATAATTTTAGGTTACGTTTATTTATTAAAAAAAAAAAATCATGATGGTTTTGAACATAATTGGCAATTTTTTAACCGATTCAGGTTATATTTAATTTTTTCACAAGAAATCGTGGTTTAAAAATAAAAAAATGATTAGAATTTTTTTATGTTAATTCTTTGTTGTCTAATGGTCTAATATCAGTATTTATTAAAAATATTTATATTAAACCTGTAGACAAAAAAATTTGCATAAAAAATTATATACTTAAAATAATTTTAAAAAAGCAGGACGTTAAAAAATAAAAATAATTATAATTTGAACAATATAAAAAAGAATTTAATTTTCTTCAATTTTCAGCAGTTGAATTTTCATTTGGTGAAAATTAAATCATTAAATCGTTAAAAATCAAAGAAAAATAAAAATTTATTTTGTTAAAAATTCTTATTTTTTGGCTGATAACTAATATTTATCGTAAAAAAATCGGCTTGTTTGTAGAAAATTAATATTTTTGGTTAAAAATTCAACTATTTGGTTCCAAATTTTTTAGTTATCGTTTTTTGGATTAATTTAACAGTTTTTGTATTTAAAATTAAAATGTTTTTTGATTGAAATATCAACTATTACATTTTTCGATTTCAATCCCTTTTTTTTTGTTCGTTAAAAATTCAACCACTTAGTGGAAAGTTTATTTACTTTATTAGAAATTTTTTTGCTGGTAAATTAAAAAAAAAATAATTTTCAAAAGTTGAAAATAATTTTTTTTTCGATTTTCAGCATTTGAATTTTTTACTGGTGAATTTTTGAAAATTGAAGGAAGTAGAAAATATATTTTTTTTTTTAATTCGTATTTTTGTAGATAACTGATGGCTATTTACTTTTGTTTGAAAATTCATTTTTTGTTTGTAGAAAATTAATCTGCTTGGTTGATTTTTTTTTCGGTTGAAAAATAATTTTTTTAACGGAAAATTGAACTTTTTCATTTTTTGTTATAAATGGAAAGTTTTTAGGTGAAGATTGAAGTATTTGGTTGAAAATGCATTTTTTTGGCAGAAAAATATTCTTTTTGGTTAAAAATTCGTCTTTTTTGTTGTTGAAAGTTGAACTACTGTGTTAAAAAATATTGTTTTTTGCTGAAAAATGAAATTTTCTTCAATTTTCAGCAGTTGAATTTTTCACTGGTGAAAATTAAACCACTAAATGGTTAAAAATTGAAGAGAATTGAACATTTATTTTGTTAAATAACGCATTTTTTGGTACATAACTAATATTATTTCTGGGAAATTCGTTTTATCGTTAGAAAATTAATAATCTTGTTTAACAATTCAACGATTTGATTGAAACTTTTTTTTTATTTTGTTAGAAAATTAATATTCTTGGTTTAATTAAAAAAAATAATTTTCTTAACTGAAAATCTAACTATTATATTTTTGTTTATAGATTGTTCGTTCTTAGTTTAAAATTGAACTATTTAGTTGAAAGTTCAGCTTTTTGTATGAATTCAATTGTTTAAAATAAATTTATAATCAAATTTTTATTTTTTAATATCTACTGTTATATTTTTTTATTTTCAATTCTCTTTTTCGTTAATAGAAATTCATATTACTTTATTAAATTGGAAAAAATTAAAAAAGGAATTTTGAACACTTAAAATTGAATGACAATTGAGAATTAGCGAAAATCGAAATTTTTTATTTGTATCTGTTGTAAATTAAATTTTCAACAGTTGAAAGTTCAATAGTTAAAAATTCAAGTGTTAATAATTAAAAACAAAGCGAATTTTGTATTAGAAACAAGTGTCACAGGGGTTTAAAAGAGGTTTGAAAGAGGATTTTAAATCTTAAACAATTTTTTTGTCCTGTTATGCATGGTTTTTTTCTCTGAAATTAGTATTTTTAATAAAAAATCATTAGATTTCAAATAATGAATACAATATTTTAACTTACATTTTGTACAGCTTTAGGGTAATTTTGTGTATTTTCGCGAAAAATTGGTATTTATAAATAAAAATAGTCATCGAGAATTTGTCTGCTTATTCAAGAAAATCAATTTTTCTCAAAAACGGCAGATCATTGCGCAAAAATGTATGCAGAATATAAAAGATGCGACTCATTAAAATAAATATTTGTTCAAATTTTTTCTTTTATTTATGCACACTTGAGGAGATATGCGAAGAAAATTGTGATAAAGAAATGTTAGTCATCTATTCCACTTACTGAGAAGTCTTTAACATACTTAAATTATTTTTATGTTGTTAAAAAAACAATTCACATAAATTAATTTTTTTTAAGTAAGCCTATATGATTATATATATATATATATTTTAAATAATTTAAATGTTCTTTTATTTTAGATTATAGCTATTATCAAATTTTAAAATCTTAACAATTCTAAGTTCATATTTTTATTTAAAAATTGCGTGAAACAAAAAAATGGCTAGTGCGCGTTTGTTTTTTTACTAATATTTAAAAAATTGCATCTGTGTGATAATTAAAATTGATGTGAATCCACTGTTTTAATATTTTTCGAAATCGATATTTTGTAAACGAAACTGGACAAATGGTTTCAATTTTAATTAAAAATTAATTGGTAAATGAAAAAATCTAAGATCTTTGTTTGGGAGGTGTGTAAAAATAAATTTAGATTATTAGTTAAAATTAGAAATTGGCCAATGAAGATGCACGTGGGAAAAGCAGAGAGTTTCAGGTCATTTGTCTGAATATTCATTCCTCGAGAGATTTTGCGCCAAGGTGGCCGCCGGATCTTGTCTGCGATAATGCGAGACTGACTCTGCTGACGTAATTTGTAAATACCATTGTGGAGTACGCGATAAAACGATGATGCGCTCTTGGCATTCCTCTCTAAAAAAACTTTAATTCCATAATAATTTTGATAACAGGTGTCAAGCAAAAAAAAAAAAAGGAATACAATGAAAAGTTTGACCTTTTTATTCAATTTTCAATAGTTAAAAATTTAATTTTCTTTCTTCTTTAATTTTAAACTGTTGAAAAGAAAAACAATTTAATTAGTGTAAATTAAAAATTGCATTTCCAACAGTGAAATTCTCAAATAAAAATTCAACAAAAATTTAATTTTCAGCGGTTCAAAATGCACTTGATGAAAACTTAATTTTCTTTCTTCTTTAATTTTCAACGGTTGAAAATTGTAAAAAAATGAATTGAGGTAAATTAAAAATTGAAATTTCAACCGTGAAATTTTTAATTAAAAATTCAACTTCTAAAAAAATTTAGAAAATTGAAAAATACCAGTACGCGATAAAACTATGGCGCCCTTTTGTGATTCGTTTCTTAGAACCTTCAAATTCCATAGTAATTTTGATAACACCTATCAAGCCCAAAAATGCAATGCAATCAAAGTTTTTTTTTCTTTCCATTTTCTTCAATTTTCAACAATTAAAAATTCTATTTGCTTTCTTCTTTAATTTTCAACGGTTAAAAATTGAAAGAAAATGTAATTAAGGTGAATTAAAAATTGAATTTTCAACAGTGAAATTTTCAACTAAAAATTCAAATTCTGAAAAAGTTTGAAAATTACCAAAACCGGATAAAACTAAGATGCGTCCTTGGCATTACTCTCTAAGAATTTTTAAATTCCATAATAATTTTGAGAAAATTTCTAGCAGAAAAAAGGGATACAATGAAAAGTTTTTCTTCTTCTTTCAATTTTTTTCAATTCACAAAAGTACAAAATTAAATTTTCTTTCTTCTCTCATTTTTAACTGTTGAAAATTAAATTTTCTTCAATTATTAACGCTTTGATTTTCAAATGTTAAATAATTTTTTTAAATTGACCATTGGAGAAAATTGAAAATTGAGTTTTACACCGTGACATTTTCAACTAAAAATTCAAATTCTAAAAAATGTACAATATTGAAAAATACTATAACGCGATAAAACTACGATGAGCTTTTGGAATTCCGCTCTAAAAAATTTAAAAATCCATAATAATTTTAATAACACGCGACAAGCAAAAAAAAGCAATATAATGAAAAGTTTTTCTTTTTCATTCAATTCGCTTCAATTTTTTGGAGTTTGAAATTCACTTGATGAAAATTCAATTTTGTTTCTTCTTTAATTTTCAACTGTTGAAAATTGAAGAATAAAAATTCATAGAGGTTAATTAAAAATTTAAATTTGAAAAGTAAAATTTAAAACAAAATCGAATTTCTGAAAAATTTAGAAAATTGAAACATACCATGGTACGCGATAAAATCGTGACGCGCTCTTAGGATTCCCTTCAAAGAATTCAAATTCCATAGTAATTTTTTTCTTTTTCTTTCAATTTTTCTCAATTTCCAACAGTACAAAATTAAATTTTCTTTTTTCTCTAATTTTTAACTGTTGAAAATTGAATTTTCTTCAATTATTAACACTTTCATTTTGAAATGTTAAATTCTTTTTTTAAATCGACAATTGAAGAAAATTGAAAATTGCATTTTAGATCATGACATTTTCAACGAAAAATCAAAATTCTAAAAAATTTAGAAAATTTAAAAATACTATGAGGCGATAAAACTACGATAAGCTCTTAGAATTCTGCTTTGAAAAATTCTAAATTCCATAATAATTTTGAGAACACGTCTAGCAAAAAAAAGCGATACAATGAAAAGTTTTTGTTTTTCATTTAATTCGCTTCAATTTTTTGGAGTTTGAAATTCACCTGATGAAAATTCAATTTTGTTTCTTCTTTAATTTCCAACTGTTGAAAATTGAAGGTGCAAAATTAATAGAGGTCCATTAAATATTGAAATTTGAAAATTGAAATTTTTAAGTAAAAATTTAGCTTCTGAAAAATTGATAACATTGAAAAACACCATGGTACGCGATAAAAACGTCACGCGCTCTTGGGATTTCTTTCTGAGAACTTTCAAATTCCATAGTAATTTTTTGTTTTTCATTCCATTTTCTTCAATTTGTAACAGTTTAAAATTAAATTTTCTTTCTTCTTTAATTTTCAACTGTTGAAAAAATTGTAATAGAGGTAAATTAAAAATTGAAATCAGGAAAGTAAAATTTTTAATTAAAAATTTAACTTCTGAAAAATTTAGAATATTAAAAAATACCATGGTACGTGATAAAACCGTGAACGCCCTCTTGGGACTTCTTTCTATGGACCTTCAAATTTCATATTAATTTTTTCTTTTAATTTTCTTCAATTTTTAACAATTCAAAATTAAATGTTCATTTTTCTCTAATTTTCAACTGTTCAAAATTCAATTTTCATTAATTATTAACACTTTGATTTTCAAATGGTCAATTCTATTTTTAAATTGACAATTGAAGAAAATGTAAAATTGATTTTCAACCGTTTAATTTTCAACTAAACATTAAAATTAAAAAAAAATTAGAAAATTGAAAAATACCGATACGCGATAAAACTATGACGCCCTATTAGAATTCTTTTCCAAGATTATTCAAATTCCATAATCATTTTTATAACACCTGTCAAGCAAAAGTAAGCCGTGCAAACAATTTCTTTTTCTTTCAATTTTCTTCAATATTTTACATTTCAAAACTCAATTTTTTGATAACTCTTAACAAGCAAAAAAACATCCATTTTTTTCTTTCAAATTTCTTTAATTTGTAAGTGTTGAAAATTTAATTTTCTTTCTTTAATTTTTAACGCTGGAAAATTTAATTTATTTCTTATTTAATTTTGCAACTGTTTAAAATTAAAATTTCTTACATTTTAAATAGTTTAATTTTCAACTTATGGAATTTTTAAAAATGAAAGAAAATTGAGTTTTCAATAATGGAATTTTGAACTCAAAATTCAACTTTTTAAAAATTAATAAAATTAAAATATCCCAGTACGCAATATGATAATGGGTTTATTTTTATTTAAATTTTCTTCAGTTTTTCACTCAAAATTTAAATTTTGAAGAATAAAGAAAATTGAAAATATAGCAGTATCATGTAAAAAAGCAATACATTCAAGAGTATTTTTTTTATCACCGAGAATAAAAATTATTTTGATTTAATGATTGGGATTGTTCTATTTCTTTCAGAAGTTTAATTTTTATTTGATAAAATTTAAGAAAATCTATAAAAATATTCAAATTCCGTAGTAATTTTGAAAAAATCTGTCAAGAAAAAAAGCCATACAATCAAAAGTTTGTCTTGTTCTTTAGACTTTCAACATTTTAAAATTCAATTTTCTTCAATTATTAACAGTTTAATTTTCAACTGTTAAAACTTTGTTTACATTGAAAATTGAAGAAGATTTAAAATTGAATGAACAAAATTAGAATTTTTAACTCAAAATTCGTCTTCTTAAAAATGAAGAAAGTTGATTAATATCAGTACGCGCTAAAACTATGACGCATCAACTTTTCAACTGATGAAAATTTAAAATATTTAAAATTAATTTTTCTACAGTGGAATTTTCAAAGCAAACTTAAACTTTTAAAAAATACCATAGCAATTTTGACAAAACCTATCAAGTAAAAAATCAATAAATTCAAAATTGTTTTCTTACCACCGAAAAGAAAAATTATCTTGTTTTAATGATTAGTTTTTTTTTCATTTTCTTTAATTTTAAACCGTTAAAAATTTACTTATTTTTTTCTTCTTTAATCTTCAACTAATAAATTTTGTTCCATTTTTAACTGTTTAATTTTCAATTGTTGAAAATTTAAAATTGCGGAAAATTAAATTTTTAACAGCGCAATTTTCAACTAAAAATTCATTTTTTGAAAATGAAGAAAGTAAGCGATAAAACTATGATGCAATCTTGGCATAATTTTCTAAGAATCTTCAATTTTCACATAAATTTTGATAACTTCTATCAAGAAGAAAAAGCAATTTTATCCAAAGTTTTTCTTTTAATTTTCTTCAATTTTCAACAGATAGAAATTCTACTCTTGATATTTAATTTTCTTCAAATTTGAAAAGTTTAAATATTTTAATTGGAGAAAAATTGAACATTTAATTATAGCAGTGGAATTTTCAACTAAAAATTCAACTTTTAAAAACTGAAGAAAATTGAAAAATACCAGCACGAAATCAGAAAAAAACTATTCAATACAATCAAAATTCTTTCTTAATTACTGAGAAAAAGATTATGTTGATTCAATAATAGAGTTTTTTAAATGAAGTTTTTATTTAATTAAGACCGGAATATTCTTCTAAATATGTACTTTGGAATTCGGGAGTTGGAATGTGTGTTCCGCGCGCGATGATTATGTTTAATTATTACATCAGCCTTTCTACTAAATTATTGCTACCATCCAGACCGTCCCCAATAAAGCTTGCTTTGAGGCGCCGCTTGGACTGCTTTGATACGCAATTTGTTGTTAAACTGTTTCTCGTCTTTCGCCATAAAATTTACAGGTTTCACACTTTTTTCCCTATTTCCACTTTTTTCCCCTTTTTAAAGATTTCCTCCTTTTTATCCTGCCTTCAAGAAATATTACCTTTTTTCGTTTTTCAACATAAATTTGAACTGAATTAATAAAACCCGATAAGATAATCCAACTATTTTTATCTGAAAATTAATTGTTTTTGATTGAAGATTTATGATTTGAGTTTAAAATTTATCTCTTTGGTTGGAAATTTAACTATTATTGAAAATTTGTGTTTTTTTGTTTGTTGAAAATGGTTATTTTTTTCACTGGAAATTAATTTTTTGTACGTGAATATTCATTTCTTTGATTGAAAATTGAAATATTTTTTTTAAACGTTTTTTTTTCTGGTTGAAAATCGCCGGCAGTCGGAAGTTCTGAGGTTCGATTCCGAGCGGAGCCAATGAGAAGATTTTTTTTTCAGAAAACATTTTATCACATTTAAAAAAAATCTATAGCTCATCTAGTTTGAAAAAACCTTCAGAATTTCTGTTATTCTCTGATGATAATACAGATTCCTTGAAAATGTTATCTTTCTTATTTAAAATTAAACTGTTTGGTTGAAAATTGCATATATTTGTTTGAAAATTCGTTTTATGGATAAAAAATTAATATTCTTGGTTGAATATTAAGTTTTTTTATTAAAATTTCCACTATTTGGTGGAAAATTCACTTTCTTCGGGTAAAAATTAACTTTTTTCTTTACTATAAATTGAACTGTTACATGTTTGATTCTGAACTGATCGTTTTTAGTCCAAAATTAAACTATTTAGTTGAAAATTCCTCTTTTTAGTATAAAAATAATATTTTTTGATAGAAAAATAATATTTTTAGTTAAATATTAAATTATTGTCGAAAATTAGTTTTTTCTTTTGTTGAAAGTTATTATTTTTTTTTACTGAAAATTTAATTCTTTTTTAGTTGAATATTTATTTCTTTGATTGCAAATGTTACTATTTTTTTCAAATCGTTCTTTTTTTATGCTTGAAAATGAACTTCTTAAACTGAAAATTGAACTATTTTGGTGGCAAATTCTTCTATTTAGTATAATAATAATATTTTAATAGAAAAATAATATTTTTTGGTAGAGAAATAGTCTCTGATTGAAAATTTCACTATTTAGTGGAAATTTTGTTTTTTTCCCGGTCAAAAATTAACTTTTTAAAATGAAAATTAAACTATTAGAGTCGTCTTTTTTAGAAAAAAAAAATTTGAATAGAAAATTAATCTTTTTTAATAGTAAAATAATCTTCTTAATAGAAAAATAATCTTTCTTAATAGAAAAATAATCTTTTTAAGTAGAAAAATTTTCTTCTTCTTTGAAAATGTAACTATGTGGTTAAAAATTCGTTCTTTTTCGGTAGAAAGGTAATATGTTTTTGGATGAAAATTTGCTTTTTCGGTTGAAATTGAACTTTTTAAAGTGAAAATGGAACTATGGCATTTTTGGTTATAAATTGATCGTTTTTAGTTGAAAATCGAACTATTTTGTTAAAAAGTCGTCTTTTCTCCTGGAAAAATTATTTCTGTTGTGAAAATTTCAGCTCTTTTGTAGAAAATTACTCTTCTTTGATTGAAAGTTGATGTACTTGCGTAAAAATTATTTTTTCAAATTTAAAAGTTAACTATTTTGATTGAAAAATCGTTTTTTGTTGTGATTTTTTTTCATTGAAAATTTAAATATTTTATTTTTGGTAGAAAGTTTGTATTTTCTAGTCAAAAAATTATTTATTTCATTGAAAAGTTGTCATTTTTGTGACATCCTTAATATTCTTGATTGAAAATTCTTCTTTTTTTGATAAAAAATTAATATTCTTGGTTTAAAATTAATTTTATTTTTGGCTGAACATTGAACTATTTTGTTTAAAATTTATCTTTTTGGGTAGAAGATGAATCTTCTTTTTTTTTAAACGTCGTTTTTTAAACTAAATTGTTACTAATTATTGTTATTAAATTATTTAATTTTAATTAATTTAATCATTTTAATTTTAATTATAATTATAGTTAATACTAATTTTTGAAAGACGTTCTTACCATTAAAAAAAATTTTTCGCGTCAGAGTTTTCAAATTTAATTAATTATAATTCGATCTTTAACGATCACTTGGACAAATCATTTTTTGAAGAACAAGAAAATAATAAATTATTTACTCGAAGTAATCGTAGACATGAAATTTGTTTGGAAATTCAACTGTTCGGTTTATTATCCTTCTTTGTTGAAAATTCAGTTTAGATCAATAATTATACTGTTTTTTATTGAAAATTAAAATATTTTTCGGTTAAAATATCAACGATTACATTTTTCGTTGAAGATTCTTTTTTTGTTGTTTTGTTGAAAATTCAACTAATTGGTTGAAAGTTGAACCACTTCTATAACAATTATATTTTTTTGTTAAAAATTTATGTATTTTGTTGAAAATTCACCTCTTTTGTTAGATATTCTATCTCTTTTGGTTGAATAAATTATTTTATATTTAAAATAAAAATATTTTTTGTTCATATATCAACTATTATATTTTTGGATCAAAGTTCATATTTTTGCTTGAATATTAAACTACTTGGCTAAACGCTGAAACACTTCTTTAGAAATTATTTTTTTAGTTTAATTTAAATATTTGATTGAAAATTCGTATTTTTTGTTGAATAATAATTATTTTTGGTGTAAAATGCGCCTTATTGATAGAAAATTAATATTTTGTTTGAAAATTCATTTTTTTGGTTGAAAATTTATTTTTTTATTTAGTATGTGAAAAATCATATTGTAGCGGATATAAAGGCCTTGCAATGATTCAGAATTTCGAGATCAAAATCAGAGCCTTTGATTTAACTGGACCATTCACTCACATCTCACTGACCTTGAGTACATTTCCAAAAGTAATACTGAGCAGTTGACCTCGATTTACTCTTTTTTTTAAATTATAGTTTATTCCTTTTTATCCGTGCTTTCACTCTATTATTTTTTATTGAAGTACTTTTATTAGAAAATTGCATATCGATTTAGAGATTTTAGTTATAAAATACAAGTGCTGAAATATTATTTTTCTTCATTTTGCAAAACTTAGAAATTCCACTGTTGGTAATTTAACAGTTGCATTTTTAACAGTGCAATTCCAACAGTTGCAAATTAAACGGTTAAATTCCTTCTTTGAAAATTTAACAATTTTGTTGAAAATTCATTTTATTGTTGAAAATTAATTTGCTTAATTATTTTTAAAATCTGGTGTCGTCAATCAAAAATGCATATTGGAAAAACAAAAATTCAGTACACAAGAAAACTATGCGAGTTACGGAATAAATGTTGAAATGCAAAATTGTTCATCTAAAGATCTACAAATTTGCTTGCAACAATTATTTTTTGATAAAACGATAAAATGTAAAAACTAAAATTTTTACATTCTCATCAGAGAAGGCATTAGATTTGTGTAAAATTTGAC
>NC_046662.1:12306748-12324514 GCF_010883055.1 Belonocnema kinseyi | reverse complement strand
CCCCCCCCCCCCTCAGTTTTTGTTAAAAGTCCACGTTTTGAGACCCCTACAAGATTATCACAACAACTTTTTGATTTTTTTTTAAATCGAAATTTCAAATTTTGACAGTATAAAAATATAATGGAAAATCAAAAATTCCATTTTTTCGTTAATCTATTTCATAGTATTTCAAAGAGTCTCAATTATCTCATTAAGTTTTTGGTTTGGTACCTAAAGGAGGGCCGCACAGTGGGTAAAAAATTACTTTTGGTTCAAAATAATGTACAGCCCACAAATATTTATCGATTTGGACAAAAGAAATTGAAAAAAAAAAAATATTTCTAGGAGAGTTGTTGAGCCTGATTTTTGAATTATGTTTTCAATTTTTTTATAAATAAACAAATATGACGAAAAAAATGGCCATTTCTTGTATTTGACGTTCCCAGTGCTCGTCAATAACAGAAAAATTAATGAAATCGTTTCGGTTGCATATAGTTACATTAGTTAAGGATATTACAATATTAGGCAATTCATAAAAAAAAAAATTGTAAACAAGTTATTTGTTGAACGAATTTTTTCTATGATTTTCCCTAAATATACGATTTTTGAAGTAATATTGCAAGAGATTTGAATGAAAACAATATTATATAATAAAATTTCTTTTATGATTATAATTGTTTATATTATAAATAAAGTTTATATACAAATGCAGTAATCAGTCATTTTTCGACAAAAATATTCGTTGTTTTGGATGTAATTTTTTTTTTAATTAGGAAATTTGTGATAAGTTTAGCAAAATTGATAACTAGTTGATTAATCTTATGATTTTTTAAACGAATTTAATAAACAAATGCATTAGTAGGGTATTTGTCGTCAGAAAACATCGGTATTTTTCAATACCAGTCTTTTCAGTTGGGAACTTCATGATAATTTCAGCAACATTCATAATAAGTTGATCAATTTTATGATTTTTTCAAACAAATTAAATCAACAAATGCATTAATCTGGTATTTGTTTACAGAAAAACTCGTTGTTTTTTCTATGTCAACTTTTTTTATCAAGAAGTTGATGATTACTTCAGAAGAATTCATAATTTTTAAAATCAATTTTATTATTTTTTTAAACAAATACATTAATCAGGCATTTCTCGACGGAAAAATTCGTTTTTTTTTTCATGTCTACTTTTTTAATTAGGAATTTCATGACAAATTCAGCAAAATTTATAATTTTTTAAAATCAATTTTGTGATTTTTTTAAACAAATTTAATAAACAAATGCATTATTCGGGCATCTGTGGACGGAACATATCGTTTTTTTCGAATTCAGTCTTTTCAATGGGGAACTTCATGATGATTTCAGCAAAATTCATAACTGGTCGATAAATTTGATATTTTTATAAAAACAAATTCAATAAACAAATGTATTATTCGCGGTCATCTGTCGATGAACAACATTTTTTTCCATATCCTAATTTAAAAAGTTGCCATAGAAAAAAAAGAATTCTTCTGCCTAAAAATGCCTGAATAATGCATTTGTTGATTAAATTTGTTTAAAGAAATCATAAAATTTAGCAACTTATTATGAATGTTGCTAAAATTCTAAAAAAGTTCTTAACAGAAAAGACTGGCATTGAAAAACCCAAATTTTTCTGCCGACAAATTCCCGAATAATGTATTTGTTTATTAAATTTGGTTTTGAAAAATAATACGATTAATCAACAAATTATGAATTTTTTTCAAATTATCATAAAGTTTCTACTTTATAAAAACGTACATAAAAAAACGATAAAAACCCGAGCACAAAGCAGGCTAATTGTGAGTGATTTGTAAATGAGTTCAGAGCGAAAGATAAATAATTAATGTTTTTCAGTTTAACAGAAATTGTTTATCGCAGATGCAATTCTATTTCAAGTCGACGATAAAGTATGATAAGCATGATTGTCATACAAGCTGTGGAACTTCTATAAGGAGAACATTCATTCACCATTAGTAGCTAGTAAAGATTTAAAATCAGTAATAAACTAACGTTGTACTTTATAGCCTTTATAGTAATCGGACGATAATAAACTTAGCGCGATTTCCTTCATAAACGTTGGATATGAATCTCATTTTCAGACTATTTACCTTACAATCAGAAATAGTGCTAATGCATTTTTTTTTAATTTGTATTTTATTTTTACTTCTTTCTTACAAGGATATGATCAGAGTTGGGATCTCATAAATTTTCTACTTGGAGTCAGTGTGATGACTATTGATTTGTCAAGGGCAACACGTTTTCGAAAAAATCTACTTTTTTTTCAGTTTTATTTCTAGACGGAAAGGTTTATGGATTAAATTACCATGTAATATTATGTAAATTTAACATATTCAACTCTTGTTTTTAATACAAAAATAGCTGTTTTTTTCTCGAGTTTTCAAAGGTTGAAAAATGAAGGAAATTTAAAATTCGGCTGCAGAAAACTCTATTTTTATCAACTGTCAACAGTGGTAAATTCATTTTTTGAGTCTTTTAGCTTCGACAATTCAGTTTTTAGGTGCTGAAAATTAAATTTTCAACAGTTAAAAATTGTACTGTTTGTGATTTAACTGTAAATAATTGTAGAAAGCTGAATTTTTGCATGTTTTTAACTGCTGAAAATTGAAGAAGAATGAAAATTCTATGTTCAATTTTAAAAGCTGATCATTCAAATTTTAAAAACTCAATTTTCTATAGTTGAAAAATCAATTTTTAATCATTTTAAACCGTTGAAAATTCAATGTTTTCTTTTATTTTATTTTCAGTAAATCAATTTGAAACTAATGAAAATTCTATAACATTACATTTTCGATTGTTGAGAATCCTAGAATTTTCAAACTCTAAAAATTTAAGATAATTGAAACTGTAACCGTTGAAAATTTAATTTTCTATTTTCTTTTATTTTTATTAGTTCAATTTTCAGCTAATGAACATTCAACAGAATAAAATGTTCTGCAGTTGAGAATTGAAGAAAATTTAAGCTTTGAAATTTGAACTTTTGAAAATTCAATTTACCATTTTCTTTAATTTTCAACATTTGGAAATTTTACTGTTTGTAATTATACTTTTCAAAATGGAAGGAAATTGAATTTTCAAATGTTGAGATTTAACTGCTGAAGATTGAAGAAAAACTGAAACTTTAATTTTCAGTTTGAACAGTTGAACTTTCAACTGTTGAAAATTCAGCTTAACTATTCAAAACTCAACAATATTAAATTAAAATGTTAAAATTAAATTGTCTTTTACATTTAACAGTATAATTTTCAACTGCTGAAACTTTGATTTTCATCATTTTTAACAGTTGAATATACAATTGTCGAAAATTCCATTTTTTACTATTTTCTTCAATTTTCAGCTGTTGTAAATTTTACTGTTTGTAATTATACTGTTCAAAATGGAAGGAAATTTAATATTTAAATGTTGAGATTTACCTGATGAAAATTAAAGAAAAAGAACAAATTTAGTTTTAATTTGAATGATTAAACTTTCAACTGGTGAAAATTCAACTTTTGAAAACTCAATTTTCATAAATTTTCCACAGTAGAGAATTAAGCTGCTATAAATTCAATTTTCTGTTGTCTTTTATCTTTAACCATTCAAGTTTTAACTGTTGATAACTGAATTTTCATCAATTTTCAACCGCTGAAAATTCAATTTTCTGTTTTCATTAATTTTCAACAGTTCAATTACTCACAGTTGAAAATTTGAAAAATTTGAAATTTCGACTGTTAAAAATGAAAGAAAATTTAGTGACTAAAAAATCAACTATCCAAAATTTAATGTACGATTTTCTTAAATTTTCAAGAGTTATTTCGAAATTTTCCGAATGGAACGTTTTCATTAGACCAAAATTGAAACATTATGATCATTTTCAATAGTGAAGTTTAATAGTGAATATTTGAAATTCAATTTTCAACGGTTAAAAATAGTAACAAAATTTATTTTAACATTAGAATTGTTAACAATTAAATTTTCAATTTTTGAAAATTAAAGAATACTATAAATTTAATTTTCAGCAGTTGATACTTTCACCGTGAAATATAAAAGTTAACAGAAAATTGAATTTCAGGCAGCTAAATTATCTGCTGTAATAAATTGATCAAAGTTAAGTTTTCAAAAGTTGAATTTTCACCAGTTCAAAGTTCAGCTGTTCAAACTGAAAATTAATTTTTTTATTTTTGTTTAATTTTTAGCAGTTACATCTCAACATTTTAATATTAAATTGTCTTCCATTTTGAACAGTATAATTACAAACAGTAGAATTTACAACAGTTGAAAATGGAAGAAAATGGTAAAAAATGGAATTTTTGACAGTTGTATATTCAACTGTTAAAAATGATGAAAATCGAAGTTTCAACCGTTGAAAATTATTCTGTTAAAAATCAAATAAAATTGAATTTCAACATTTTAATTTTCTATTATTGAAAATTGATGAAAACTGGATTTTCAACAGTTGAATTTTCACAAATTAGAAGTTCAACTGTTTAAAATGAAAGTATAATTTTTCTTCAATTTTCAGCAATTATATTTCAACATTTGATAACTTCGTTTTTTTCCTTTTTGATTAGTTGAATTTCCAAGTGTAGAAAATTAAAGAAAATCGTAAATTGAATTTTGAAGAGTTGATTTTTCAATGCTTAAATTTTCTTTAATTTTTAACAGTAGAAATTTCAACTGTTTTTATTTTCAAAAAGTGGAAAATTGAACTGTTGAAAATTAATGAAAACAGAAAATTGAACGTTTATACATGAAAGACAACAGGAAATTGAATTTTTAGCAGCTTAATTCCCTACTGTAGAAAATTCATGAAAATTCAGTTTACAAAAGTGGAATTTTCAACGGTCGAAAATCGAAGAAGATTGAAAGTTCAACTTTTGAAAAATGAAAAAAATTCAACAGCTAAAAATGAAAAAAAAAAAATTAACATTTAAGTGATCAAAATCAAATTTCCATTTTTCTTTAATTTTTAAAGTTGAAAATTCAGCTGTTAAAAATTTAATTTTCAATATTAGAAATTGACCTTTAAACATTCACTATTAAAATTCACTATTAAAAATAATTATACTTTTTGAAATTTGTTCTAAATAAAACATTTCATTGGAATAATTTTAAGCTAAGTTTGATTTCTACTAAAAAAGTCGATTATAATTTGTTAATTTGTGAGAAAAATAGTTTTAGCAAATATTTTTTTCAAATATTGCTTACTCAACTATCAATTTTTTCCGTGCACAGAAAATCTCCAAGTTTTACGAGTTTGGTGACACAGATCGGCAAAGTGCTGGTAATAATTTCCTCGATTAGCACGTGCAACTTAGTTACCGAGGACCAGTTTGCGAAAATGGGAAAAGTTTTTTAAAACCCCTTGCTTTCTTTCAAAATCGAGTTCTAATTATTCCATTTCAGAAATTAAGATTTGAAATTGTACAAATGAGGAACCCCGGCGAAAAAGTTTTTTTTACGGTTGAGTCTGAATTGACCTTTTTTTCTTTTGTTATAAATTTTTCTCTATAATGAGCCAGAAAGGAGATAGTTGGAAATCTATGGTGTGTCCTTTTTTGTGTTCTGATTTTGCTTCATAAAATTCTTTACAACAAAAGGAGGTTTAATTTGAATCTTAAATCTATTTTTTGAACAGAAGCGTGGTGATAACTCATGCGAATAACCCTTGTGTTTTATTATTAGAATCGCGCAAACAAAGACACACTTTTCCACTTGAACTCGAGACTCGAGGATGCATATTTATGTTGCACACTTCCACAATTCACATTATAGTTCTACGCAAAAGTGACAACATTCTGACGTAATGCAAAACTCTCGAGAGTTGAGAATCGATGGAAGAAATATAGTACTAAATGGAATAGTAACTTAAAAAATATTTCTTGCATCAGAAAGGAGGA
The DNA here is from genome assembly GCF_010883055.1 of Belonocnema kinseyi. NCBI lineage: Eukaryota > Metazoa > Arthropoda > Insecta > Hymenoptera > Cynipidae > Belonocnema > Belonocnema kinseyi. The sequence goes on along the minus strand of NC_046662.1, from coordinate 12,318,623 downwards.
ATTAATGCACTCAGAAAAAAATTTTGCACCAGAAATCCTTTTTTCTTGGACGAGCATGAAAATTTGGTTGAATTAAATAAATTTTTGTTGATTCAACAAAATACGTGATTGACTCAACAGCAGTTTTTGATTTAACCAACCAAATACTCTATCTAGGCAAAGATATGGTTAAATCATTAAAAAACTTTGGCTGGTTCAACCAAATAATGTCCATATAATAACCACATATTATATTATAGATTTGTTGAGGAATTTTGGAACTTGCATTTCCTGAATCTTCGTGTCTTTGTTACTATTTAAAAAAAAAAAACTTTAAACGATTGTTTCAGTAACTTGAAACTTTTATTTTAGTTATTTTAAAGTTACGTTGTGTTTCTTGTGTCTTCTATCAGGAAAGAATTATGTGTCAGTTATAGGTAGAAAATTGATCTCTTCTTGTTGGAGATTCAGGTATTTTGTTAAAATGTTATATTTTTCGTTAACAATTCGTCTATTTTGCTTGAAAATTCGTGTATTCCATTAAAAATTCAACTTTATGGTAGAACTAATAGATCTTTTTAACATATCTTTAATAGATCTTTTATGTCCGAAATTAAGTCTCAGATATAAATTTAGTACAATACCTATCGATAAAAGCAGTATTATAGAGAGGTCCCTTGCAAATATCGAAAATAAAATGTACATGGTACATGCAAAATATGAGAATGATACAAGATCCAAGGTTAACAATATTTTCACTTGGTACGTTCAGTAATTTTTCAAATGGAAAAGATTTTGAGTATGTAGATTTGACTTTAAAATCAAAAAAGTTTATAAAGGATAATGATAACATCTTCCCGTGCAGAAATTTAGATTTGGCCCCGATCGGGAATCCTGGTCGGGGCCAGATCGCGGATGAAACACGCCCAGATCGGGGTCAGGCCGGGAGAGCCGATCGGTAAATCCGATCGGTGCCCCATCGGTGCCCGATTGGTACACGATCAGTGTCATTATAATCTAGTTATTTTAATTTAAAATTAAAGTACAACATGCATGAAAAGAAGAGGTTTCAGACTACAAAATTTAATTATATTTTTGAGAAGCATAATATTATTTTAGATGGTACCAGTTTCGAGGAAAAGGTTAGTTTTTTATTTAAAAAAATGGATGATAAACAGAGATATTTTAATTAACAATTTTAATTTCTTGAAAAAAATGTTGTCTATAAAACTTCTTAACAAATTGGAAAAACTTTTTTCGCAAAATGATTCCCTACAACTTGACATTTTCGAATGCTTCCAAAGAAAATCAATGGGAAATAACCTATGATTTACGATTTATTAACATTTTAGTGTAAAGAAGATCAATTTTCTGTCAATTGCATTACTTCTTGAGAAATTCGAGAAGGTGGTTGTTGACAATATTTTCGCCGAAAAATTGAGCTATCATTTATTATATCGTTTTTTTTTCAAGTCTCTTAAGAAGCAATATAGACCAAACAACTTTTAAACAAAAGTGAAAAGTTTTGAATTAAATATTTCTGGTTATTTTAAATAATATTGACAGAATATGCATTTAATTAATTTTTATTATTAATTATTAATTTCGACCTAATGGACATTTTTATATGTTGAAATGCCATTGTTTATAATAAAAAAGAAACATAACTTTGTGTAGCATTTTAAACTTCGCGCGAAACCAATTAGATGCCGAATGCGACGCATGCGCAGTTGAGTAACTAGCTCTTGTTGGAATCCCTACACAATTGGCATTTTGCATTTTGATTGTACTACTTGATTCTGAAATTCATGTTATGAAAATTTGTCCTTAAAGTATGCCTGTAATGAATTTATTATTAATACAGAACCAAAGTTTCAATAACAGAATCGATTGTATCAGATATTTTATTCTCATAATCTAAATACATTACAATTTTGTGCATACTGCAATCCATTCCTTGTCAATAGATTTGATAATTCTAACTCTACATTAAATAGAAAAATCTTGAGTTCTTAAATAATAATTGAAAACAAAAGAACTAGATAAATTTTATCATATAATAATATTTGACTCATCAAATGGTAAATATACTAATTTTACCTGAAACAATTTAATTAATTATTAATGCATTTGAGGTTAAGTTTCAATGAGCCCGCAGAGTGTAAGTACTTACTCTCATCTTCCCCGCGTAGGTTTCAAGGCATACTGGCTGGTGTTTGGTGCCTCCGAACACGTGGATTACTCGCATTATGCATTTTTAATCATTGGTAGAATATTGTAAACGAGTAGTATGTATACAAATTTCACTGCACTATCAGAAAACATCAAGCAGCACTAGTTCTGCGAGCGCATAGAGATGGCTTCTCAGTAGGAAATCGGTCTGGCCCGGTCGGGCCCAGATATGGGCCACAGAGTTCTACCGATCAGGGCCAGATCGGGAAATCCGATCGGGGCCAGATCGGTATTAAGTTTGAAATCGGGTGATTTCTGCACGGGATCTTATGTTTTACGATTAAAAGAAAATCTGCTCGTCCTATCGAAAAATAATTAATAATAAATTTATAGATCTTTTTAGGTGAACAACTTTTGTCTGCTAATTTAAGTTCATACCTTGTGTCGTTTTTTCAAGCAAATTTAATATTTGTACTTAGAATATTATTTTTTACGACTAAAGCAAAAACTAACTGTCCTATCAAAAATTATAGCTCTTTTTTGGATAAACAAGTTTTGTCTCATTTTTTCTCGTAGCATATATCGAAAAGTGCTTCATTCTTAATTTGTATTTCTTTCCAGGGCGCGCAATTTGAGCTTTTTCATTTTTTCGTATCTTGCACAGTTTGACCAAAAAATTGAATTTTTGGATTTTTCATCATTTTTGATACGATCAAATTTGGAGTGTTCAACTTCTCGACCAAATTAAAAAAGATGTTATCATAGTCCTGTAGGGCTTTCAAAAAGGAAAGTTTTTCTTCTCTTGACTTTTTTTCATATCATGCGTTTTTTGGCTTAAAATGTTCATTTCAGTTTGTTTTTTTAGATTTTGAAAATGCTCTAACTCTGATCATTTTCTTTTTATAGAAAAAGTCATGGGGATAAAATGTTTGAGTTTTTGAGTACTATGGAAAACCGTACATAGAGTTTGTAAATCTTTAAAAAATGTGGTTTCAAACATTTTTGATACGATCAAATTTGGAATTTTCATCTTTTCGACCAAATTAAAAAAGTTGTTATCATAATCTTGTAGGTCTTTCGAAAAGCAAAGTTTTTCTTCTGTTGACTTTCTTTCATATCATGCGTTGTTTGGCTTTAAATGTTCATTTTAGTTTTTTTTTTTGGATTTTAAAAATTCCCTAACTCTGATAATTTTCTTTTTATAAAAGAAAGTCAGAAGGATAAATTGTTTTAGTTTTGAAGTACTATGATCTACCGTGCATAGAATTTATACATTTGGAAAAAATGTGGTTTTAAAAATTTTTTGTACGATCAAATTTTGAATTTTCAACTTTTTAACCAAATTGAAAAAGTTGTTATCATAATCTTGTAGGACTTTCAAAAACCAACGTTTTTCTTTTCCAGACTTTTTTTCGCATCATTCGTTGTTTGGCATAAATCGTTCATTTTAGTTTGTTTTTCTGGATTTTGAAAATGATATAACTCTAGTAATTTTTGATTTTTCAAAAAAAGTCATTAGGATCAATTCTTAAATTTTTCGAGTTCTATGAATAACCTTATAGAGAATTTTTGAATTTTTAAAAAAGGGGTCTTAAAAACATTCAAAATTTGCGCACTTTTTGAATTTTTATTTAAAATGGCTGGAAAATGAACTTGAACTTTAGTTTAGGACACTAAACGAGAGTACCAAAGGGCAATCGAATAGATTAATTTTTTCAAAAGTCATCGTGTTCACAGACAGACAGATATACAGAAGACATACAGACAGACACATTAGTAAAAACCTGTTTTTCGGATTCAGGGGGTCTCAAAACGTGGACATTTGAAAAAAACTTGGGGGGTCAAATCTTACACAAATCTAATACATTCTCTGATGAGAATGTAAAAATTAATTTTTAATAAAGAATATAATTTTTCATCCTGAAATTGTGCAGATGAATTTTTAATCAATTTTTAACAAAATAGTTGAACCCTAATCAAAAAGACCAGTTTTCAAACAAATAGTGGAGATTCTAATTAAAAAAGATAAATTTTTAATTAAAAATATAATTATATAAAACCAGATATAGGATAATTCCTTTTTAGTTAAAAAATTAATATTTAACAACAAAAAATTGAATTTCAACAAATTATTTGAAATTTTACTAAAATAGATGCATTTGATGATACACAGTTGAACTTTGAAGCAAACAGATGTATTTTCAAACAAGACGATTAATTTTATATAAAAAAAGACGATGTTTGAAACAAATAATTGAATTTTCAACCCAAAAATATTGATTTTAAATTCAAAATTTCAGTGTTCCGCCAAAAGTGGGATAGTTAAATTTTCAGTTAGATAATTTAATGTTTAACAAAACAAAAAAAACGGAATATGCAACTTAATAGTTTTGTTCTTTATTACAAAGATAAATTTTCAAATAAGAAGACTAATTTCCTACCAAAAACACGAATTTTCATCGAAATATGTGCATTTTCAAACAAAAGGTTGAATTTTCAACTACAAACGAACAATCTTTAACTTCAAATATAAATTCTCTACCAAAAATGGAATGATCCAATTTTATCCTACATAAATTAATTTTTCACTAACTATAAAAGAACTTTCAACAAAATAGTTGAATTTTCAATCAAAAAAATGAATTTTTAAGGAAGTAGTTTTATATTTGTAACAAAAAACACAAAATTTCAACAAAATACATAAATTTTCAAACCAACAATTCCATTTTTAACTAAAAAAGATCAAGGTTCAATAAAAAATATCCAATTTTGAACAAAAATAGAATAATGCAGTTTTTCGTTCATAAAAGTTAGTATTCAAACAAAAAAATTAAATTTTCTACAGATTATTAAGAATTTTATCTAAAATAGATGAATTTGACACCCAACAGTAGAAGTTTTAACAAAAAAGATTAATTTTCAATCACAAAGGTTAATTTTCTATTAAAGACATTTTTAAAAATAAATAACAGAATTTTGTAGACATTTTTTATGTACGCAGTTTTACAATTGGAAGCATTATTTTTTATTAATATCTTAGTTGTGAACTAATTAAAAATGAAAATTATTTATTTTTAAATAAAAAATTTTTTTATTAAGAACTATTGATAAATCTTGCAGTACTCTTAAAACATTATTTTATTTTAAAGAAGTACAATTGATAAGGAAATAATACCAATATAGTCGAAAAAGTTTTGTCATCAATTTTTTATTTAATGAAACAATTTTCAATTGAAAAAGTTGTTTACAAATGATTTTTTCAGTGACGTATATGTAATTATATTAAATTTTTTATTACTTTATTCCTTTTTTGTTATTTTTGCAAATAATCTGTTTGTAGAAAAATTATTATTATAAATTGTAAGAAACCTTATACAGATGTTAATTGTTTTCAACTAAATTAATTTTCAATCGAAGAACAATATTATAGAAAGTATTTAGAATAAGATAGAATTCACTTAAAATCAAGCAGGTTCTATACATTATTTAGCAGAATCTCTCAGCGATAAAATTTTTTCATAGTAAATAATGCAAGACGTTTTTCCCCATATAAGACAATAAAAACTCGAATTTTGACATCTATGTTAAAAATAATAAAAAACAGATTAATTTTTTACCCCTAAAATTAATTCTCTACAAAAAAAGATTAGTTTTCAACCAACAATGATATAATGCGAATTTTCCTTAAAGACATTAATTTTTAATAAACAAAACAAAATCAAGAAAATAGTTGAATCCTCAAGAAACAAGATAAGATTTTAACAAAGAAAATTAATTTTCTACCAAAAAGACGAATTTTCAACTAAAAAAATAATTTTCAATTATAAATATAATTTTTCATCCTAAAATGGTGCAGTTAAATTTTTAATAAAATAGTTAAATCCTCAATCAAAAAGATCAATTTTCAAACAAATATTGGAGTTTTCAACTAAAAAAGATAATTTTTTTATTTAAAATATAAATATATAGAAACAGAAATAGGAATATTCCTTTTTTTGTTCAAAGAATTAATATTTAACAACAAACAATTAAATTTTCAACAAATTAGTTGAAATATATTAACGGATGAATCTCGCGTTCGGATATTTATTCTTTGCATTTGGAATGGATTAATAAAACTTTATCAAAAAGATCTCTTTCATATGCCAGTATTTATGGGCGTCTTCATATTTATAAACAATTTTGGTTGTATCTTTTTTTCTCTCGTAACTTTCGTCGTTTTTCCACACATTTTTATTTAATTTTTTAATTTTCAATGTTATTTTTCACGAATAAAACAAAAAGTACGCATCCTATCAAGAAGTGATTCGTAACGAAATTGTGGATCTTTTTTGGCATAACAATTTTGGTTAGTTCATCTTTTTTCGTATCCTACATAGTTGGTCCACAAAATGGAATTTTTTATTTTTCATTTTTTGTGCAATCAAAAATTTGAATTTTCGATTTTTTAAGAAAATCCAAAAATTTCTTATGATAATCTTGTAGAGCTTTCAAAAAGAAATGTTTTCTTCTTTGGACTTTTTTTCTTATCTTGCGTTTTTTGGCTTAATATTTTGATTTTCGTCGATTTAAAAAATGCTGAAAATATATAAAATACTGAAAATACTCTGGGAATTTTTTTATCGAAAAAAGTCATTAGGATAAATTATTTTTCCATTTTAATACTATAAATATCCGCTCATAGAATTTTCAAATTCAGAAAAAAAGTGGTTTAAAAAATTTTCAAAATTCGCTCACTTTTTGAATTTTTATCAAAAATGGCTGGTTAACAAACTCTTCCTTTCTTTTAAGACCTTAAAAGAGTGTGCCAAAGATGGATTTGATCCGTTCATTTTTTCAAGAGTTATCGTGTGATTTTCGGATTCAGGGGGTCTCGAAACAGGGAGATCCGTTGGAAAACTGTGAAGTTAAATTTCCGATAATTCTAATACTTTCTCAATCATAAATTATGAGAATGTAAAAAGACGATGTTTGAAACAAATAACTGAATTTTCAACATAAAAATATCAATCTGTAATTCAAAATTTCGATGTTTCACCGAAAGTGGTATAGTTAAATTTTTAGTTAAAGAATTTAATTTAAAAAAAGGAATCTGCAACTTAATAGTTTTGTTCTTAATCACAAAGATCAATTTTCAACCAAGAAGACTAATTTCCTACAAAAAAAAATACGAATTTTCATCGAAATATGTGCATTTTCAAACAAATGGTTGAATTTTCAACTAAAAAAGATCAATTTTTAATTTCAAATATCAATTCTTTACCAAAAATGATATAATCCAATTTTATTTTACATAAATTAATTTTTGACTAGCTATGAAGGAATTTACAAAAAAATAATTGAACCCTCAATAAAGAAGATGAATTTTCAACCTCGAAGATTAATTTCCTACCTTAAAAAGACGGCTTTGAAAAAATTAAATTTTTAACAACAAAAAAATCCATTTTTTTAAATATCATTTTTCTATCAAAAATGGTATAATCGACTTTTTTCTTAAATAAATAAATTTTTCACCAAAAAAGGAATTTTTAACAAAATAATAGAATTCTCGAAAAAAATATGAAATTTCAATTAAGAAGTTTATTTTTCTACCCAAAATGAAGAATTTTCAACAAAATTTGAATTGATAAATAATGTATCAAAACGGATAAATTTGGTTCCAAATAGTTTAATCTTAAACGAAAAAAGATCGATTTTAAACCAAAAGGATTAATTTTCTACCAAAACAGAAAATTAGATAAATTTAATTGTTTTTTGACAAACTGAAAAGGAATTTTTTTTAAATAACTGAATCCTTAATGAAAAATATTAATTTCTAATCAAGAACATTGCTTTTCTACAAAATATTTCGAATTTTCTACAAAATCTAGAAAGTTTCAAAAAAACATATGATTTTTATCTAAAAAACATCATTTTTTTACGAAAAGTAATATAAGTAGATTTTACCATTATAGAAATTAATTTCTAAAAAATAGAAATTTGAAGAAAGTACTTGAATTTTCAATCAAAAAGGTTCGTTTTAAACCAAAACAGATGAAGCTTCAATTATTAACTTAATATTCAACGAAAAATGGGATAGTTCAGTTTGTAGTTCAAAAAATAATTTTCAACTTAAAGAAGTGTAATTTAAAAAAAAACAGATAAGTTCTCTGCTAAAACAGATTGTAATTAAAAATATCAATAAATTTTTAACCAAAAATGGAAAGTTACATTTTCACTTCAATAAATTAATTTTTAAAAAAATTGCCGGAAAAATGGTTGACTCCTAAATCAGCAAGATAAATGTTCAAAAAAGAAGATTAGTTTTCTACTAAAAAAGACGATTTTTTAACAAAATCCCTAAATGTTTAAACAATTAGTTAGATTTTTAACTAAAAAAGATCACACTTTAATTTAAAAAAATAATTTTCTACCAAAAATGTCATAGTTGAATTTCCGAAAAAAAAGAATTTTCAAAACAATAGTAAATTTTTTACCAAAGAGATGAATTTTTAACTAAAATTATGCATTTTTCAATTAGAAAGACGAATCTTCAACAAATAAAGAATTGTCAGTTAGGAAATAAAAAAATTTGTCCAAATTCTTCAACTTTTGACTATTTTTCTGTAAAACAGTTCTAACACCCTTACCCTCGATCTACCACCATAAACCACATTTTTCACAACACCTTCACCCCACATGATCAGTTTTCAAGTATTTATTTGTTGAAAGTGTTATTTTTAATACAAAATTTCATTAATTTCAATGTAATTTGAAATATAATAATTATGAGTTTAATTTTAAAGAAAATATTTATGTTTTTTATAAACGTTAATGGGAAAAGTGGGAAACTTAACTAAGCCCGAGATTCGACAATTGGCAGAAATTTGCGTTCAATAATTCAATTTTTTTCCAACTTTGTAAGGATTTATCTACTCTTGTAATCAAAATTCGTACAGTAATCATATATCGCATTATTTCTTACAAAGTAGTGTAATGATTTTGTATAAGTCGGAATAATGAAACAGTTATTACTAATATTTGTATGACATTGAACGCATGAACTAATATTGGCGAGACTTGAGCAAGATTTTCAAGGGAGAGTTTACAGAGTGGCAACAAGCTTATTACATGTGTTTTTCTACCTATAAGGTCATTGATTATTATAATGCGCGTTCAAAAATTTTGCTAAATTTATTTATAAAAATTGTGGTGTAAAAATTGCAAAGTTCATTATTTAAAGAATATGATTATCTGCAACGTGAGTTAAAAAATTGTAATAAATTCTATTCATCAATGTTCGGTGTAAATTAATTTTTAATAAGTAAAGCTCATTTGGAATAAAATACTTCAATTTCATTTTCTACCAAAAAATATAAAATTGATTGAAATCCTTTTATAAAAGATTAATTACAGTTTCAGCTATAGAACTCATCCCATGGTGTATTCTACTATTGTATACTAATATTTTGTAACATTCATTAAATATGCATAACATAGAAAAGATAGGCTTTTCATTTATTCTTTTTCATAAAAAGATAAATAGGCGCGCGCCTATTTTCTGTCAACAAAAGAACTGACATAGAAGGTCTTAGCAATATATATTTGAATGACACTTAAAGTCAGGGGCTAGTCAGGTCATCTATCTAGCCACTGGCCAGTAGCGTTACGGTAGATTAGTCGGGGGCTAATCAGGTGACCCGACTTATCCTAGTCGGGGCCTGATCGGGTACTAGTAGGGGTCATATGATAATACATCCGCTTGGAATATTAATCAAACTCCCCAAAATTTGTGGAACATCCCCTAAAAGTTTGTCAAAATACTTATTATTTACGGCAATCTCCATAAACTTTTTTGAAATATTTAAAAGTACTCAAATTTACCCAAGATTTAATGGGGAACATATCCTACGCATAAAAATACATAAATTTATGTAACTAAAATTCCCCAAAATTTGTGGAATATTAATTTTAAAAAAAAACTTCAGCTGGAAGGCAGCAGTGGCAGAGCTTCGCTCTGAAGGAACCGCCAAGTTGGTCACAGTAGTCGCTGCTCCAGATAATTATGCTTCGTTACGTGTGGACTGCTGTGTTAAACACTCGACGCGTCATTTCTGTTGCGCGAGAGGCGGCACGTCGCGTCCTTGCGGATTTTCTTTAAAGCTACCAGTCCAGAACCGCAAGACTCAAATGAAGGTGGTAGCGAAATCTGAACTGTACCGTGCTTAATAGTTTACTACTAGGATACTGCTCTTCACTGATTAATCAAAAACTTTTTCTCTTTCCAATTCGAATTACATGAAGGATTAGACTTTATTTACATATGGCAAATCTTTAAGATTAATTTAAAAATAAGTATCTGTACAAATTTAGAGTCTTTCGGCAGACTTTTTACCTACATCTATATGTATGTTTTCCAATATGGTTTTTCTTAAAATTCCATACAAAGGTATTTATAAATGTTCCTAGAAATTCGCAATTTCCTAAAAAATACTACAAAAAAATAATATTACGTCTTTTTAAATATTTTGATCGTTGTTTTTATAAAAAGTTGATTTTCGTGCGAAATTATTAACTTAATAATTATTTATTAAGTATATTTGAGATGAATTTAACATTAATAAATCTTTTCTCCAAAAAACGGTGTAAAATTATTTTAAAATATATTCTTAGTGTTTTAGAATAAAAAAATCATTAGGCTTTTTTAGATATTACCTCATTTGATAAAATCTCACCGAAAATTCAAACATAAGAATAATCCGACCAAAGCCCCACTAGCTCCCGACCAGAGTCTGAAGATTACCCGCACGTAAGTTAGTGAACAAAAAGGCACGGCTAGCCCTTGACCAACCACTGACCAGGCCCCGACTGAAATTTTGAAAACAAAAAGCCCAACTAGTTCTCGATTAGTTCCTGACTGGGTACTTTGTCAAAATTAATAACCCGACTAGCCCCAGATTAGTGCCCGACTTGTAATAGGGCCAAACGGGTTTATTTCCACCCGGGAATATACACACAGCGGACTATTTGACTGATACTCAACTTGTTTATATAACCGTTTCGCTTTAAACGTAATTATTACTCCATTTTTATGAAATCTCACTTCGTCGTGGCGGCCTACGAAAGAATAATGTGATGGCCCACCAATGTTTATTGTTAATATAACATTCTTATAAGGCCAACATGGAAGCCAACATATCTTTTTAAGGGCTTGTGATACTTACAGTTTACCCAGCTTTTATTACACAAAAATGAAAATTTTTAAAAACTGAATTCGGAGATGCTATAAAATATCATAACGGACGCCCCCGGACTCTTTTTTGAGGGATATTAACAAAAAATTTATTGTGCTAAATACAAATTTTATGCATATATATTATTTTGAGGTTACGTCGTTTTTCATCTCTGCCTTTCCGATAATCTGGAAATTATTTATGAAATAAACTTTTCTGATTGCCTGCAAAAAGGGTTAGTTCCGGGAGATTAGTTACTATGTATATTTGCAAGTCCAAAGTTTTCGGCAAAAAATATTGTGTACTTTGGAAGTAACGCACAGGAGAATTGTAACACACATAACCTCGAAATATACACGCACGTTGTTAGCAATATCAAAAATTATTTGATAAAAAAACACACAAAAAACTGTGTGGGGACGTACGTCAGTATGTTCGCTATCATTTCCCAGATTTTGAAGGCAAAATATTTCTTATCCTAGGAAAAAAGCCGGGGGAATCTAAAACTGAAA
>NC_046662.1:12305560-12306648 GCF_010883055.1 Belonocnema kinseyi | reverse complement strand
TTTAAGTACAAAGCTTAATAATAAAAGATGTAAAAAAATATATTTTAACAATCAATTCCAACGGCATCAGCCGGTAACGTTGTACACGAAAATACGAAACCTAGCGGCCACTAGGCGAGGCTCTAGAGGGTTCGCATTTTTGTGTACAACGTTACCGGCTGATGCCGTTGGAATTGATTGTTAAAATATATTTTTTTACATCTTTTATTATTAAGCTTTGTACTTAAACGTAGTTTTCTTTCGGCACTTGCATGTCTCAAAGTTTGAGACCGATATTTTATGTATAAAAAAAGTTCGAACGTTCAAAAAATGTTGAGGTTCAGAAAAAAGATGAAATAATTTTCAGTGAAGTTTCTACCAAAATGCAGTACCTAAACGTACCTTATTGCACTCTAATACATTTCCCAAAGTTTCAGCTCGCTATTTTTTTACAAAAAAAGTTCTCAGGTTCAAAAAAACAATCAGTGAACTGAAAAACTGTGGTCGGTAATATAGGTATTTAACTGTGTCACATGCCCTTAAAGAAAAAAAGCCGTCGGAACCTAAAACTGGTAAAATCGATAATGTTCTAACTATCACATGCCCTTAAGGAGTTATAACTATTCTACTTTGGTTCCAAAATTTATCTTCTTTAGTTGAAAATTCGTGTTTTTTGTTGAAAATTTGTCTTTTTGTCAAGAAAATCCAGCTTTTTAGTTGAAAATACAACTATTTGGTTAACAAGTTTTTTTTAATTTAAAGATTCATCATTTTAGTTAAAAATTAATTTCTGCACGTGATACTTAGAGAATTATCGATTTTACCAGTTTTAGGTTCCGACGGCTTTTTTTCTTTAATAATCAATATTTTGTCTTAAAAATTTGGGACATGATAGCGAACATGCTAACGGATGTCCCCACACACTTTTTTTTTTGGTTTAATTAAAAAAAGTTTTAATTTAACAAAATGTGATTAATTTGCATAGCGCTTAGGAAATAGTGTCGATTTTTTCAGTTTTAGATTCCCCCGGCTTTTTTCCTAGGATAAGAAATATTTTGCCTTCAAAATCTGGGAAATGATAGCGAACATACTGACGTACGTCCCCACAC
>NC_046662.1:12284892-12305460 GCF_010883055.1 Belonocnema kinseyi | reverse complement strand
TTTCAGTTTTAGATTCCCCCGGCTTTTTTCCTAGGATAAGAAATATTTTGCCTTCAAAATCTGGGAAATGATAGCGAACATACTGACGTACGTCCCCACACACTTTTTTGTGTGTTTTTTTATCAAATAATTTTTGATATTGCTAACAACGTACGTGTATATTTCGAGGTTATGTGTGTTACAATTCACCCGAGCGTTTTTTCCAAAGTACACAATATTTTTTGCCGATAACCTTGGACTTACAAATAAAAATATTAACTAATCTCTCGGAACTAACCTTCTTTGCAGGAAATCAAAAAAGTTTATTTCATAAATAATTTCCAGATTATCGGAAAGGCAGAGATGAAAAACGAAGTAACCTCAAAATAATGCATATGTATACAATTTTTATTTAGCACAATGCATTTTTTTGTTATTATCCCTTTAAAAAGAGTCCGGGACGTCCTTTATGATATTTTATAGCACCTTTGAATTCAGTTTTTAAAAATTTTCTTTTTTGTGGAAAAAAAGCCGGGGAAACTGTATGGATCACATGCCCTTAACTTCTTATTTTTTTAGCTATTTTAAATTTTACTAATTTGACAATTATATCATAAGCAAACAGTTTTTATTTCATTGACTTGGCATGGTTTACTCCACAAAGTTAACAACGACTACATTAAAAAGGGAAAAGGGTCGTTTTAGTACCATGTGATTTACGATGACTTTATTTACTGTGTTTAGGCTATGTACATAGTTGTATTTCACTGAAGAGGCGCTCCGTCGAAGGGCGAAACGTAATTGAACCAGTATACCGACAATATAAGATCTATTATTTGAATTTTTTACCTGGTCGACACTCACTAAAATCAACTAATTTATGATAGCAAGTTCAACTTTTCGGTTGAAAATTAAATTTTTTGTTAAAAATTCATATTTTTTGGTTTTGAAAATTCAACAATTTAGGAGACATTTTTTTTTATCTTTCTGGGTTCAAAATTCGAATTTTTCTCTTTGGGTAAAAAAAAGTAATTTCTTCTGGTTGAAAATTAAACTATTTTGGTATAAAATTCAAATAATTAATTAAAAATTACCTTTTTTGTTGCGAATTTGACTCTTTCTTTGAAAAATCGTCTTTTTGGTTTGAAAATTGTGAAAAGCTTGACTATTTATTTTAAAATCTACACTTTTGTTGAAATTGATTTATAATTTTTTTCAGTTTCACCCTGAAGATTATATTTTAATTAAAAATTGTATTATCTACTTGAAAATTCAACAGTGTTGTTAAAACGTCATTCTTTTCCGTGGCCAATTTAACTGTTTGATTGGAAAATCGTCTTTATAAATTCAAAATCCAATGATTTTTGTCAAGAATTAACTTCTTGTTCAAATATCATATTTTTATGTTGATTCAACTGTTTTATAATTAAACTTTGTTTAATTTGGCTTGAATGTCTAATTTTACATTATTTTTTGAAAATTCACCTTCGTTCATCAAAAATTAGTTTTTTTGTTGTTGGAAATTAATTTGTTTAAACTGAAAATTGAACTATTTCACTTGAAGATTAATTATTTTAGTTAGAAAATCCTCTCTTTAAATATTTATTGAAAACTGACATTTTTAAATTGAAAATTCATTAATTCATTTGTAAACTGACAATTTAACTTTTTTATTTCTGGCATAAAGCTTATCTTTATTAGTTGAAAAATCATATTTTTTTATTAAAAAAATCGTTTTTGTTTGAAATTTCCTCTTTAGTTATTAAAACTGAAACTTTGATTATGAACTACATTTTTGTTAAAAATTCATATTTTCGTGTTGCGAATTAAACTTTTTTCCGAAAATTCGTGTTTTAGCTGAAAAGTTCATAAATTTTAATGTACTTTTTCTTTCTTGTCTAACAAATCTTTATTTGTTGAAAATTCGTCTTTTTTGGTTTGAAAATTTATCAATTAAATTAAAAATTCATCTCTGGTTGAAAATTTAACTATTTTGACGAACATTGTTTTCTTTTTTTTAAATTTAATTTTCTAACTAAAAATTTAACTTCCATTTTTTGTTGAAAATTGCTTTTTAGTTAACAATTCTACTGTTTCTTTGAAAATGAATGTATTGTTTTGAAAAGTCGTCTTTTTGGTAGAAATTTCATCTTCTTTGGTTCATATCTTTTTGTGAATTCAGGTTCAAATAAAGATTTGGATTGAGAATTCATCTCTTTTAGTAAAAAAAAATGTATGTAGAAGATTATTTATTTTTTATAATTCGTATTTTCTGGTTCAAAATTTAAATATTTAGTTGAAAGTTAAACTACTTTGCTAAAAGTTCATCTGGTTGGTTGAAAATATAATTATTTTGTTCCAAATTCGTTGTTTTTTTTTTGGGGGGGGGGGTTATAAAACTCAAATATTTTGGTAAAAAATTTAAATATTTGGTTGAACACGAAATTTTTTGTTTGAAATTTAAATATTTGGTTGTGAATTCGTCTTTTTGGTTTTAAAATGGTACAAAAAATCGACTTTTTAGTTGAGAATTAACTTTTTTGTTGAAAATTGACTAAAAAACTTTTCTTGGTTGAAAATTCAAATCTTCTTTTGAAAATTCGTCGTTTTTTTCAAATTAAGTTTTTGATTTTTAAATTATAAAGTGAAGGAAGTGAAAAAAGAAAAAATCAAGTTTTTACGTAAGTTTCAATTTTTTGTCTGTTTGAATGGGAGGTAAACATTTTGCATTCTCGACAATAATTTATACATATCTCACGCAAGTGGATTATCTACGCTTGCATGCGTTTCGCATTCCAACCCTCGTGCTAATTATTGCCCCTCCATACCGCCCGATTCATGTTTCACGTCCTCATAAATTTTTAAATTTCATATATTTATTTGTTTGATGGTTTAAACTTTTAAATCCTGATTTTCCGGGTGTTTACTTGACTAGGAAACCGGGAAATAACCGGAAATTTGATTCAGGGACTGGGATTGTTTATTCAATTACAGAATTTAATAAATTTAAATTAGATTAAAATCCAATAAAAAATCACATTTAACGTCCAATAATCAAATTGATGCAAACTCCTGTTAAGAAAAGGAACAAGAATTCAACGACCAAATTTGGACCACAATGAACAAACAAAAACAAAAAAATCTTATTGTAATCTGAAAAATAAAAAAAATAAAAAAAATAAAAAAATGAAAAAATTAACTTTGGTACAAAAATAAAAAAGGGGAAGAAAAATGAGAATTCGATTACAATAAAATTAATATTCAAACTGTTTTATGTGGATATTTTATTACTCTCACAAGGAGATGTTTTGAAAAATTAAGAAAATTGATAAGCACTCAACAACAAAAAATGGGAAAAAATTGACAATTTTACTGTTGAAAATTAAATGTAAAAGATTCTTTTTTATTTAAATTTAATTGTTAAAAATTCAAACGTTAAAAATTAAATGTTTTTAAATTTTCAACAGCTGAAAATTGAATATCAGATATTCACAATTGAAAATGATCATACTTGTTGAATTTTAGTCTAATCTATTCTAATCTTGTAATCCATGAGAAAAATAGTTTTTACAATTTTTGAAAATGTTGAAACTCCTACAACATTTAAATTTTAAACTATTGAAAATTGAAGAAAATTAAAAATTCAACTTTTGAAAAACGAAGCAAATTCAAGGGCTAAAAATTAAAGAGAATTAAAATTAAAATATAAATTACCTTTAATATTTAAAGTTAATTATTCACTTGTCAACAATTTAATTTTCAATATTTGAAAATTAAACAAAAAATATTCACTATTAAGCTTCACTATTGAAAATGATCATACTTTTTGAATTTTGTTCTAATCGAAACATTTGATTGTGATAGTTTCGAATTATATTTGATATAATTGTTGAGTCTAATATTTTAATTTGCTCGAAAAATAGTTTTTGCCGTCTTAATAAATTTTTCAACTCAATTTTTCTTTAATTTGCAAGTTGAAAATTGGTGGAACTCGAAAGTTGAATTTTTAACAGTTAAATTTTCGAATGATAAAAATTCAAGAAAATAGAAAATTCAACTTTAAAAAATGAAAAATTCAAGAAAATTTGAATGCTAAAAATTAAAAACTTGATTCTTAATAACCAGCAGCTGAAAATTAACTGCTAAAAATTGAAAATTAAAGTGGTAATTTTCTTTAGATTTCAAAAGTTTAAAATTCAACTGTTCAGCTATTGAATTTCACTATTGCAAATGATCATACTTTTTGAATGTTGGTTTAATCATAACGTTTCATTGGGATAATTAGGGTAATTATGAAATCTTGAAATTTTTATCTGGAACAAGTAATTTTTGAAATAAATTATGATTCTGATTTGGAACAGGGAGTTTTTGAGGAAAATGATAATTTTAAATTGGTTCAAAAATTTTTCAAAAGAATTTCAATTCTGAATTATACATGAAACAATCAATTTTCAAGAAAAATGATAATTTTCAATGGAAGAAGGGAATTTCCCTAAGGAATTATATTTAACTCTGAATTGAATCAGATCATATTCAAAACAAAAATTAGAATTCAAATCTGGAACAGTTACTTTGTCAAAAGAAACCCTCCAAATTTTTACCAGTAAATTTAATTACTAATTTTAATTAATGACGGAATTCTAATCATGCACCAATTTTTTTTACTGATGAATTAGTTCTACTGATTCAGTCCCAGATCTAAATAATAATATCATAATTCAGATTTTGAACAAGGTATTTTCTAAAAGAATTGTAATAAAATTCAGATCTGGAACAGTGCATTTTCCGAAAAAATTAAAATTTTAACTCGGAATAGGAAATTTTAGAAAAGAATTATGATTCTGATTAGAAACAGAGAATTTTCTAAAAGAGATGAAATTGCAGGTATAGTTGTATTAAAATTTTTTAAATTATTATCATTTAATAAAAAAAATATTTTCTTTTAGCTGGATTTTCTTACATTAAACTTTATTTATCCGTATTAAGAAACATATTTTGAAGGATGAACTGAAAATTGAATCTTATCGCAATCCGCAGTCAAGCCTGTTCTAATTGTTTGTTTTGAGATTAAAAAATTCCACCTTCATTTCCTTAAACCTAGCTAACTCTTTTACATTAAAATTTGTTGACCGTTATTCAGAAACTTCATATCTGGGAAGCATGCTTAAATTTATTTTTAAACTGAAAATTTATTTTCTTACCGCAATCCGCAGTCAAGCCTGGTCCAATTTGAAGTTTTGGCATTTTGAGATCGCCAACTTCCACATCCATTTCCTCAAACCTGGCTAACTCTTTTACATTAAACTTTGTTTACTGTTGTTCACAAAAAATAATATTTTTGAAGCATGATTTAATTTACGCTTAATCTGAAAATTGAATTTGTTATCGCAATCCGCAGGCAAGCTTGGTCCTATTTGAAGATATATGTCATTTTGAGATTGCCTACTACCACATCTATTTCCTTAAACCTGGCTAACTTTTTTACAATAAACTTTGTTCACCCTTATTCAGAAACTTAATATCTTCGAAGCATGATCTAATTTATTTTTGAACTGAAAATTGAATTTTTATCGCAATCCGCAGCAAAGCAAGGTTCAATTTGAAGTTAGTGTCATTTTGAGATTGCCAACTTCTTATTTCATTTACCCAAACTTGGATAACTTTTTCGATCAAACTTTCTTGACCTAAATTCAACAGTACTTCTGCTCGGAAGTGGACTCTTGTTTGATCTTTAAATAATTATTTCTATTTCACGAAATGTTTCTTCCCATTTGAAAAATTCCCATTTCTACTGCCAGCCTTCAATTCCAACATGGAACAGAGAATTTTTCGAGAATTAGAAAATGGAAATTTAAAAAAAAAGTATAATTCCAAAACCTGGAAATTTAAAAATTGACCAGGAGAAAATCGAGAAGTAAAGCTGAAATTCAAAATTATTCGTCGGGTAGACACTCTGATATATATTTTACTTTTTGATTGTAAACGCGTCTGTTTTAGGAATTACTTTTAACAGAATCCACTTCCGTCGTTTATTTATGAAGCACGTGTCGTAAAAGAAACGACGGAATTCCAACGAGAAACCTTTCGTTGGAGATGTGGTGGAAAAAAGGGTGGCGAATGTTAGGTGTCAGGTCGTCGAAGCCTTACTTTGCGATTCGATTGGCTACTTGAGCCACAAATATACACAGTCGATTTTTTTTTTGCATGCCGCAATTGTCAAGTCTATTTTGAACCGAGTAACGCGGGATTTAATTTATTAGTTCCAGCAGGTTTATTTCAGAGTCTAACTTCGGGGTTCTTTAATTGAGATTTTAATCATTAAAATTTGATGTATGTGTGAAAATAAAAAATTTGACAATATAACATATTTTCATCAATAATATCCTATCTACCAAATTTTTTTTTACTTTTCTGCATTTAAAAAAATTAATTGCAGTTTAAAAAAGAAAGCTATTTTTTCGTTTGCAATTATAATTTCACAATGGAAGATTTCGTCAATTCTAGTTTCGGTTCATAATTTTTGCAAGGAAAGCTCATTACCTGCATATTAATTTGGCAAAGCAGTAATATGCAATTTTTCACCGTTTTCTAGAAAATCGTCATTCATTAAATCTGACGATAGCTCAGGAAGTAACGCTTCGGTCTCTTAACCGAATGGTTGCGTGTTCGATTCTTGCAGCCGGAACTTTTTTATTTTATTTATTAAAATATCTAGAAATTTAATTTCCTTCAATAACCTTTGAAAATTATACAGGCAATAATTTTTTTATGCCTATTTTAACGGAAAATATAATTTTTAACTTTATCATATATTTTTTGCGAACAAATTTATTTTTGATTAATGTTATTCATTGTTTTCGTGATATTTACTAATTATATTGAAAATCAAAAGTATGATGGAAGTGTTTTAACCCAAAAATTGTGTATTTTAAAATTCAAAATTACTTGAAATGTTTTTAAATACCGTAAAATAATTTGGAAATTCCTTGGGATTTTTTGAAATACCCTAAAATCCATTGAAATTGAAAATTACTTGAAATATTGTAAATTCCCCTAAAATAATTATTGAAAATTTCCTGAAATCTTTTAAATTGCGATAAAATCTTTAAAATCCTCAGAATACCCTCCAACTGATCAAAATATATTTAAAATTATTTTTTAAATTTTTTAAATAATATCCTAAAATAATTAAAATCCTTTTAAATCTCTGAACACTTTTAAGTATCTTGAAAATTCTTCGGAACTTAAAAAAAAATGGAAGTCTGTAAAATCTTGTGATATTCCTTCAATTTCTTAAAATATATTGAAAATTCCGTGAAATTCTTAAAAATAACCAAACATTTTTTTGTTAATTTGAAATTGAAATTTATATAAAATCTTTCAAAATAATTAAATCTTCAAAATCCTTGTAAATTTTAAATTCCTTGGAATATTTTTAAATACATTAAAATAGTTTTGTAATCTTTTAAAATACCCTAAAATCCTATGAAATGGAAAATTGTTTGCAATTTTGTAGAATACCCTAAAATAACTTTTGAAAATTACCGGAAATTTTCTTTAATTATCCTAAAATCTTCAAATTCCTCCGTAATCCTTTCAAATGGTTAAAATCTATTGAAATTTCCTTTAAAAAATTCTAAAATACCCCAAAATATTTCAAATCTTTTGAAATCTTTTGAAATCTCTACAAATTAAAAGTTCTGCAAAATTCCGTGGAGTTCATCAAAATAACTTCAAATCTTTGAAATCCTCTGAAACTTCTTGAAATTTTTAAAGATCTTGAAAATTCTTTGGAATCTTCAAAACTACCCTAAATTCCCTTGAAATTCCTTTAATTTATTGAAATCTATTGAAAATTCCCTGGAATACTTATAAAAACTCTAAAATCTTTGAAATCCCTTCAAGTTATTGATAATTATTTAGAATCTTTCACAATACCCTATTTAAAATCCTATTAGATTCAAACTTTTTTGGATTTTGTAAAATAACCTCTTGAAAATTAAGTTAAATTTCTAATTTATTTTTTGAAATCCCTACAATTTATTGATAATTATTTAGAATGTTTCATAATACCCTATTTCAAATCCTGTGAAATTGAAACTTTTTTTGATTTTGTAAAATAACCTAAAACAAATCTTGAAAATTAGGTGAAATTTCTAATATATTTTTTGAAATCCCTTCAAATTATACCAACGTCTGGAAAATTCCTTGGTGCTCTTAAAAATATCTTAAAATCGTTTGAAATCCCTTTGCATTTTTAAAAAGATTTTGACAATTCCTTGGTGACTTTAAAATACACAGAAATCCTTCGAAATTCCTTAAATTTATTGAAATCTATGAAAAATTCCCTACAATATTTTAAAAAGTCTGAAATCTCTTAAATTTCTATTTTTGTAATATATTGCAATTTCCGCAAAACCTGGTAGATGATTATAAAAACTATAAAGTTCTTTGAAATCCCTTTAATTTATTTAAATCTATTGGAAATTTTTAGGAACGTTTCAAGATAACCTCAAATATGTAAAATCCTTTGAAATATTTAGAAATCCTCTAAAATTTTGTGAAGTTCCTTGGAATAGTTATAAATCTGCTAAAACAAAGGGCGTGAAAAATCAATAAAATAAGCATTTTATTCTGGTAATTATTTATTTAGTTGATTGTAATTAAATAAAAAAAATATAATAAGAAGTTAAGAGCGTACTTCTTAATCTCGCAAATCATTATTTTTTCAATAATTGTAATTTATGTGAATAGAAAAAATGATGTTTTGTGTTGATCTAAAATACTTTTTTCCTGTTCAATTAAAAATCAAATAATTCCAACTTTTTCATTTTCACCCGTAACTTTTTTCTGGTAGACTGGATATTTTTGGGGATTAAAATGAAGAATGATGAATTAAATACTGGTATAAATTAAATTTGAAGATGAAATATGTATTTTGCATGAGGGTGAAAAAAAGAGAAGTTGCCACATTTTGGCTGAATTCGATAAGAACTTTCGCACATAAATATTTCTGTGAGATCTTCCTAAATCCGCAAAGTCCCTGTTGCACAGCAACATCTTTTGCTACACGCTTCGCGGTCCTTAAATTACAAAGCCCATGAGAGCGGTTGACGTTATTTGCGGTAATACTGCACACAAAGTGTCTCTATATAGTTATACTAAACTAGACGTTATCATGTGCTTTTGAATTTTTCAACGAATTTTCATTTCTTTGTACGGGGGAAAAAAAATATAAATAATAATTTTTTATCGCTAAGATAAAAGGGATAAGGAAAATGTATCCCAGCCTGTTCATCGTCTATCTCCCTTTATCTCTTCTATATCTTATCTATCTCTTCTCATCCCTTTTCTATCTACCCGTATCTCTTTCCATCCCTTTTTTTCTATCCTACCCTATCTCTGTACTATTCACCTCTATCTATTTCTATCTCTATAAATTCAAATTCACTCTAATTTTTCCTAACCCAGACTATCGCTCCTCTATCCATCTCCATCTTTTTCTATCTCTTTATCAATCCAGATTCAATCCTATCTCTTTTAATCCTCTCTTTACTATTGCTGCCTATCTCTCGAGTTTTCACCGCTATCATTTCTTCTATCTCTTTGTGAATCGAGATTCACCTCTCTCCTTCCGTCCTCTCTTCCCTATGCCAGCCTATCTCTTCACTATCCACCTCTATCTTTTTCTATCTCATTATCAATCCACATTCACTCCTATCTCAATCAATCTCTTCTTTATTATCACTGCCTGTCTCTTCAGTATCCACATCTATCTTTTTTTATCCCGTTGTATATTAATATTCTGTCCTAAATATTTCCTATCCCAGCATTTCTCTTCACTATCCACCTCTGTCTTTTCCCAACTCTTTATCAATCCGCATTCACTCCTATCTCTTATAAATACCCTCTTTAGTATTACTGCCTATCTCTCCACTACCCATTACTATCTTTTTATATCTTTTTATGAATTGAGATTCATTCCTATTTTTTCAATCCCCTCTTTTCAATTCTAGCCTTTCTCTTCGCTATAAACCTCTATCTTTTTCTATCTCTTTGACAATCCAGATTCTTGCCTATCTTTTTCAATCTCATTTTTTATATATCTGGATATCTTTTGTCTATCAGGTTTATCTCTTTCTATCTTCCTGATAATTCAGATTAACGCCTGTCTCTTTCTGTCTCTTCTCTATCTCTTGTCTATCTCGTTTCATCTCTTGTCTACCCACCTCTATATCTCTTTTTATCGTTGGTTTATCCAAGTGTATTTTTTTTATATCTCTCCAATATAAGCCTCAATCTTTTTTATCTCTTTATAAATTTATATTCACGACTATCCCTTTCAATCCTCTTGTTTCTGTCCTCGACTATCTTTGTACTATTCACCTCTATCTTTTTCAATTTCTTTATCAGTCCGCATTCATTCCTATATCTTTCAGTCCTCTCTTTACTATTACGACTAATCTCTCCACCATCTTCTACCACTATCTTTCTCTATCTCTATCAATCCACATTCGCTCCTATCTCTTTCCATCGTATCTTCCCTATCTTAGCCTATCTCTCCCTACTATCAACCTCCATCTTTTTCTATCTCTTTATCAATCCACATTCACTCCTTCTTCTTTCCATCCTCGCTTCCCTATATTTCCACTATCCACCTCCATGTTTTTCTATCTCTATCAATCCGCACTCACTCCTATTTCTTTCAGTCCTCCCTTTACTACTACTGCCTATCTCTCCACTATTCACCGCTATTATTTTCGATCTCTTTCTGTCTCTTCTCTATCTCTTCTCACCCCTTGTCTATCTACCTATATATATATTTATCGTTGTTTTATCTAAGTATTTCTTTTTCTAGCTCTCCGATATGAGCTTCCATATTTTTTTTATCTCTTCATCATCCTTTATCTTATCTCTTTATCAATCCTAATGCACTGCTATCTTTTTTTAATTCACTCTTTACTAGCAATGCCTATCTCTCCACTGTCCACCTCTATATTTTTCAATGTCTTTATCAATCCACATGCGCTTCTATCTTTTTTAATCCCCTCTTTGCTATCACTGTCTTTCTTTCTAATATCCACGGTTATCCTTTTCTATCTATTTCAATCTATATTTTTTCCAATCTCTTTTAATTCAGATTAACGCCAATCTCTTTCGTTCTGTCTCTTGTCTATCGCTTCTTATCGCTTGTTTATCTACCTCTATCTCTTTCTATCCATTCTCTATCTCCATATATGTATTTTATCCTTGTTTCATCCAAGTGTATCTTTTTTATGTCTCCAATATAAACATACTTTTTTTTATCTTAATAATATGTGTGATAATTATGTACAGAACGGGGTAAAATCCCTAATCACACGGCTGCTTTTTAGGGTTTTAAAATTATTTCAACTTATCTTTAAAAATAGTTTTAATCACTAATTGAAAAAAATAGTTTAGAAAAAGTCTGTTCTCATCAAATTTTCAATCATTCTGAACATTTAGATTGTCCGTTATATTAACATGGATTTTTTTCGTTAAGAATTTGTTGTGCTGGAAGTTGTTTAAAGGCATTAAAAGAGGAATCTAAAAAGATCAATTATATTTATTGAATATAAAGGCATAGACTGGGAAAGAATTTGGTAAAATATGTTGCAATTTTAGCTAAAATCTAATCTTTTAGTAAAGATTAGGGGTGAGAAATAATCATGCTCAAAAGTACCATTTTACTATTTTATAAGTAAGTTTTATCTATGTAGATAACGAATTTTTTCAATACGTGTTTTAATTACAGGGTCTTGCTTTTTTATATAAGGGTTAATTTTACAAAAGCGATCGATATGTCATTGGAAAATAAAGAAAGAGCGCAAAAATCCCAGCAGTTAATGAATACAATTTTTGGCATCAGTCTGCAGGTTTGTATTCGGACACAAATACGGGGGATGTTTTTGTTACTATAAGGGGTGAAAAATAATTTTGCTCCTCAGTTATGCTTTAAAAAGACTGTGTTAATATTTTATAAGTATTTTACATCTAGATAGTTTCTTTTTTCTAAATATATTTTTGCAGCACAGAGGGTTGCTTTTTAAAATAAGGGTTTATTTGAAAAAAGTGTTTCATATCACATTGGAAAGCCGATATATAGCAAAAAAATGTATCTTAGTCATTTTTTAATACTTAACAAAAATACTTTTTTCATTACGGGGGAGGGGGTAATTTTTTAAAATAAGGGTTGATTTTAAAAAAGCGATTCATAGCGCATTGTAAAGCCAAAAAATGGCAAAAAAAATGTAACCTAGTCATTTTTTCAATTTCATGATTTTTGTAGAGGAAAACTAATAGAGAAAAACAAACTTTTTATAATTGTGAAAAATAGCAATAAAAAAATAGCATAAAATATGCATTATATGACATTTTGTTTTTCGTTAGTGGCGCCGCTTAGTTGTCTGACCTTAATTTATCCATACCTCCATGTAAAGCACAGTTTTCTGGCTTGATTCACTATTTTGCTTGGCACATTATTGAAACCTTATTCGTTTTTGTAATAATTTTCTGTTAGGAAAATTCGTCTAAATGTTAGGGAACTGTCAGGGAAATTGAAATATTCAATCTTGTGGTGACCCTGATATTTTTGGTTAGAAACTAAACTATTTGGTTGAAAATTCGTGTATCCTATTAAGAATTCATATTTTTCTTACTTGAATTTAAATCTTTTTTAGTTGAGAATTCAACTATTTGTTTGAAAATTCGTCTTTTTTAGTAGAACAGTAATCACAGTAGTTGAAAATTTATATTTTTTGTTGAAAATTTATTTCTTTGGTTACAAATATACATTTTAAACATATTTATTTAAAACGAATTTTTAAATATAAAATTAATTTCCATTTTTGGTTGAAATACATTTTTTTTGTTAAGCACTCAACTATTTGGTCAAAAATTTATTTTTCTAACTACAGTCTTAACAATTCTATTTTTGGTTAAGAACTTATAACTATTCTACTTTGGTTCCAAAATTTATCTTCTTTAGTTAAAAATTCGTGTTTTTTGTTGAAAATTTGTCTTTTTGTCTAGAAACTCCAGCTTTTTAATTGAAAATACAACTATTTGATTAACATTTTTTTTTTAATTTAAAGATTCATCATTTTAGTCACAAATTAATTTCTTTGGTTACAAATTTAACTATTTTAGGAGAAATTCGTATTTTTTTGGTTGAGAATTAATTTTTTTAACTGAAAATGTAACTATTCCATTTTTGACTGAAAATTGATCTTTTTTTCTTACTAATTTATTTCTTCTGTTTACAACACGTCTTTTTTGGGGTTTAAATTCTATAATTTCATTAGAAATTAACATTTGTGGTCAACATTTTTTTCTTTTTCTTCAATTGAACTGTCTTGTTGAAAATTCATCTTTTTGATTTGCAAATTCCTTTTTTTTTTTGTTGAAAAATATATTGTTTTAACTGAAAATTTTATTCTTCTGTTTTTGGTTCAAAAATTATTTTTATGAGTTAAACAGTGAACTATTTGGTTGAAAAATCATCTCTTTTGGTAGGAATTGAATCTTATTGGTTGAATATTCATCTCTTGAGAATAAATTGAGAAACAAACATTTTTTTACATTAACATTTTA
The DNA here is from genome assembly GCF_010883055.1 of Belonocnema kinseyi. Classification (NCBI taxonomy): domain Eukaryota; kingdom Metazoa; phylum Arthropoda; class Insecta; order Hymenoptera; family Cynipidae; genus Belonocnema; species Belonocnema kinseyi. The sequence goes on along the minus strand of NC_046662.1, from coordinate 12,291,867 downwards.
GATCTCGTAGGTTTAAGGTTACAAATTTTAAATTGCACTAATTTCATTTTTATTATTATTCATTTAAAATAATTATTTCCTAGTTTTAATATGAGTATAATTTCTAAAAGTTTGTACTATTTAGAACTTCTGTGACGTTTTATAAAGTTACTTTTGTAAATTAAGGAACATCTTTATTTAATTACCTCACGTAAAAAATTATACCTAAAAAAACTGGAATTTTCTTCGGAATTTGGGTAAACTCATTGAAAATTTAATAAATAATATTATAGGATATACTTAATTTAAATTTGATACCTGACTAAAATAAATTTAGATTTCTACGTCGAATATTTAACAAATTTGTTATTGTTTTAAATACTAAGGTGTATATTTTTTGTGTTTCAGGTACGTATAACTCATATTACAGACTACAGTAGATTATTTTCTGTTTCAAAATAGAATTTGATGATCATATAGGTATGTAAAAAATGATATTGGAAAATATTTTAAAGCACCGTAAATTAGCATTTTTTAATTGGAGTTATTTTTAACCTAAAATTTGGACTTATTTGGACTTATTTAATTAAATTGCACTTATCTTTTACCTTAAATCATCATTTTTAAATTTTTAATTCATGTATTATATTGATAATTCATCTTATGTAGAAAATTAATCTTCTTCGTCAAAAAGTCAACTTTTTGGTGAATATTGAATTCTTTTCTGGTAAAATAATTTTTTTCAACATTCATCTATTTTTCTAAAAATTTCTCTTTTTTGGCATAGAAATTAATTTTCTTCACAGAATCTTTTTTTAATTTGTATCTCGTTAAAAATTAATTTTGTTTTTGGAAAGTCAACGACTTAGTTTAAATTTGAACTAATTTGTAAATAATTCTTTTTTTTGTTTGTTTAAAATTCATAATTCTAGTTGGAAATTCAACTATTTGGTCGTATATTAATTTTTTTTATTGAAAACAAGTATTTTTGGTTTGAAAATTCAACATTTTTTTTAAAGATTAATCATTGTTTATTGAAATATCGTTTTATTTCGTGTAGAAAATCCAACTCTTTGATTGAATATTGAAGCCTTCTTAAAAATTAATTTGTTGTTTTTGAAGATTCATAATTTAGTTGATAATTTATCAGTTTTGTTGAAATGTGTTTCATTTTTGGTTGGATATTGAACTCTCTTTACTTGAAATTTAATTTTTGTGAAGATTCATCAACTTATTTTAAAACTTACTTATTTTTTGGTTAAAAATTCATCTTTTTTGGTTCAAAAATCAACTACTGGGATTAAACTTGATCTACTTTGTAAAAAATGCATTTTTTGTTGAAGATTCATTTTTTTTTCTTGAAAAAACAATTATTTGGTTTAAAATGAACTTTTCTATTGAGAATTTATATTTTTCGTTGAAAATTAAACTAGATGAGTAGAAAATTAAACTATTTTATTAAAACTTAAACAATTTATTTGACATATTTCACTATTATTTTAGAAATCCGTTTTTTTTGGTTAAAAATTAATGTTTAATCTGAAAATTTAGCTATTTTATTTTTGGTTAGAAAATTAATCTTGCTTGTTCCAAATTATTCTAATTGTTTGAGAATTCAACAATTTATTAAAATTCGTATTTTTTCGTTGGATTCAATTATTTGATATTTTTAAAAAATTAGTTTCCTTAACTGCAAATTTACCTGTTCCATTTTTGGTTCGAAATTTATCTTTTTTATTGGAAAATTCAAGTATTTTGTGAACAAAATTCGTCGATTGTTAGGAAACTAATATTCTCGGTGGAATGTTTAATTTTTTTTTCAAATTCAATATTTTGTTAAAAAGTCATTCTTTTTGGTCAAAAATTGAAGAGGAAAATTTCTAAGAGGAAATATTTTTGAATTCTAATATAATTTCTTTTACATTTTTCGTGGAGAATTTACCTTTTTTCTAGAAAATTCAACTAATTGCGTTTAAAAGCTAAACTCTTTTGTTAAAAATTAATTTTTTAGGATGAGAATAAGATTTTTTTGTGGAAAATTCAACTATTCTATTTTGGGTTCAAATTTGATCTTTCTTGGATAAAATTTAACTATTTGGTTTAAAATTTATATTTTCTATTTAATAATTAAACTATTTTTTGCAAAACCATTTAATTGTGAAAAATTCCTTTTTTCCGTATAAAATTAATCTCATGGGTTGAAAATTCATCTTTTTGGTAGGTATGCGCAACAACAATTCCAGTTGAAGATTTATCATTTTAGTTGAAAATTCATAATTTTGGTTGACAGTTAATTTTTTTCAACTCAAAATTTAACCGTTCCATTTTTTGTGAAAAATTTACTTTTTCTAGTTCAAAATTTAAGAATTTGAATGTAAATTTGTCTTTTTAAATTGAAAATTCCTGTATTTCCTTGAAAATTGAAGATTGTTGTTTGAAAAAAACGACTTTTTTGATGGAAAATCAATTTTTTTGGTAGATAAGGATTTTTATCTTTGAAGGTTAATGTCCTTGATTAACAATTCTTCTTTTTCTTGGTTGAAAAATAAACTCTTGTTGAAAATTATTTTTTTTATTGAAGATTTATAATTTCGATTAAAAATTAATTTCTTTGGGTGAAAAATGAACTATTTATTTGAAAACAATTTTTTTTATAAAAAGGATTTTTTTACAGAAATTTGAACTCTTTGATTCAAAATTTGTCTCTTTTTTGGTTGAAAATAATTTTTTCTTAAGCTGAAAATTAAAATACTAGTCCAGTTGAATATTCCATAATTTTAGTTAAAAATTCATTTTTTTGGCCAAAAATTTAATTATTCAATTTTAGGTTGATGAATGATCTTTTTTGTTGTTGAAAATTCGTCTTTTTTGGTTGAATATTGATTTTCTTAACTTAAGACTTAAATATTATTAAGTTTTAAGTTTGACTTCCGGTTTGGGCGGGTATCGGAGAGCACGTGTCGGGACAAGCGGAGTGAAATTTAAGCAAAAAACAGCAGTTTGGGATCGGGCAGGACCAGTTACCGAAATTACTGGTAGGCAGTGAGGGAAAGTGTACTCGTGAGTGTTATCTCAAATGGGAACACAGTGAAAAGCTTGGAAAGTCTTCGGAAGTATTCGGGCATCCAGTGTGTTATAGAGGTTAGGAAGCAAATTGTCTTAGACAAATAGCAAGTGCGGGGGGGGGGGGGGGGGGGGGGGGCAGCAGGGGACAGCAGATTGCAGTCCGCGTAACACAAAATGGAAGTTGTCCCGCGGAAAATTTTTGAAACGAATATGGCAGAACCGCAAAATGTTACATCAGGAGTAATAGCAGCCAACAAGAACAACGGCGATGTAGAGCTGTGAGAACAGGGAAATGAAAATGCAGGACCCGATCAAGAGGAAAAAGAAGCGCATCTAGGGGATAAAAAGAAGTCAAGGGGGCGACCGAAAAAAGACTTGGCAATTAAGATGGGGAACAAGAAAAGTGCAAAGATGATGGAGGAGTTCCTAGAAAAGCGAAAGGGGCCAGAACAAACGACAGGGGAAAATCCAAACGAGCACGACCCTTTCAAAAAAAGAGAGGCGTTAGTTCGTTCACCAGTAGCAGTGGATTCAATGATATGGGGGGAGAAGAAATAGCGAAGGAGAGCGGAGAGAAAAAGAGAACTGAAGAAAAATTAAGTGAAGCTGAGGAGTCGTATTTAGAAACCATGATAGAAAGGAAAATGGCGAGGTTGTGAGAAAAAAAGATCAAACCAGAACTGGAGGATTTAAAGAAGGGACTTAAGAATTTGGAGGACAAGAGAAGAGTGGATCTAGAACTAATACAGGCGGAACAAGAAATCCAAATCGTAGAACAGGGATGGAGGGAATTGGCAGACATTTCAGAAAGGCTAACAAGGAAAGTGGAGAGTGCGGTCGAGAAGTCAGTGGGAAGTGATGAAAGAAAAAATAGTGAGGACAATAGTGAAGGAAAAAGTGTGAGTCAGAGGGAAACAAGAGATATATCCGTACAAGTGGGGCGAGAGCAGGGGAATAATGAGGGAGAGCAGAGTGGGGAAATTTTAAATAGAAGAAAGACTGATGGGGTTGGGGATAAACAAAAGCCCGATTTTCTTCGAGATGGGGAGCTGATTTGGGAAAAGGAAGAAAGGAGGAAAAGGAAGAACTGGGTCATAGTGAGAGGCTTCAGGTCTCGAGGAAAACTCCTGGACAAGGAGATCAGCAAAAACCATCGAAGATATCACAGGAGTAAGAATGCTGATACAGAAAATGAAGGGCATTGCAGGAGGAAGTTTAATAAAACTTAAGATGTGGGACAACAAGAGGAACCTTATGGCTAATAAGCATAAATTGAGGGGAACCAGGATCAAGGTGGTAGATGATTTTACAGAAAGGGAAAAGCAGATTCAGGATTGGATCGAAAGTAAGATCAGAGAGGCCAGGGATAGGGGGCTAGAAGCTACTACAAGCTGCATGCGATGGAGAATAGAAAATACCGAATTTGTGTGGAATGAAGAAAAGAAGGAAATAGAAACTTGGTTTTTTCGAGGAAGACGAAGGAGCCATTAGAGGAGTTATGCGGAACATTGAAGGAGGAAGGAAGATGAAAGGTGTTTGGGGTTTTTTTGGAGAAATTCGACATAATAATAATTTTGGAGACATGGATAGAGGCAGGCAAAGAAAAAGACTTCATCGAAGGACTGGACAGAGACTACATATGGAAGACTAAGGAGGCGGTAAGAATAAAAAAGAAAGGTAGGACGAAGGGGGGCCAATTAGTCGGCATAAGAAAGAGTATGAGTGAGAAAATTGAAATAAACGAATGGGCATATGGCTTGAATATAAGTGTACATTTTTTAGGGGGTAAAGGGATAAAAAATAATATTGTAACATTATACAAAAACGAGGGCTGTGGAAAAAATTGTAATGAATTAAAAAAATTAGTAGGGGACTTACAAGCTAAAGGGGAGCGGCTAATTATAATAGGAGATTGGAACGCAAGAATAGGATCTGAACAAGGAGTAGAAGAATTTGATGTAAACGATCCGGCGAGAAGTTACTGTAAAGAGAGGAGGTCCGAGGATAGTACGGTAAATAGTGAGGGTAAAAAGTTTTTGAAATTTTGCGAAGAACTAGGATTAAGAGTATTAAATGGGAGAGGAAGGGGAATGGACGCACGTTGGAGAGGACGTAGGTTCGGTAATAGACTATATAATAGAAGCGGAAGCAGAAGAATGTAATGTCAAAGAAATGGAGATAATAGTATTTACGGAGTCCGACCATCTACCAATAACGTTTAAAATGAGTGGGGATGTAAGGGAACCTTATAGAGGAGAGAGGAAAGGGAAAAGCAAAAGGAGGGAGAACACGAAATTTGTTGAAAAATTAATATGGGAGGACGAAAAGGCGGAAGAGTTTAAAGAACAAATGATAAGTTTATGGGAAGAGATAAAAGAGCTAGAGGGGGAGGTATGGGAGAGTAAATGGGATAGGTTCAAGGTAAACATTAAGAAAGCATCTGAGATGGTAGGAATGACGAAAAAATACAGAGTTGGGAACAATAATTCAGTCAGGGGAAAAAAGGAAGGGAATAGGGCCGAAGATGAGATAGGGCAGTTAAAGAAACGGGTTTGGGGGATTTTGAAGAAATTTATAAAGTGGAAAGGGCCTAAAGAAAGATTGGAATGGCGGAAAGAACGTAAGAACCTAAAGAAGCTTATTGCCAAGAAAAGAAAAGAAGAAAAGGAAAATAAATGGGCAAAAATTAGAGACAGTAGGAATATGGGGCAGTTCTGGAAAGCAATAGGTGAGTTTAGACCGAGAAGGAGAGGGAAGAGAAAGGGAGGGAAAATTGGGATGAAGAAATGGAAAAAATATTTTCAGCAACTACTAGGAGGGGGCGAGGAAGAGATTGTAGAGGGGAAGGATAAACCGCAAGTGGGAGGGGGAGGGGAGCCAACAAGAACGCAGGAGGGAGAAAGAATGAAGTTGGATAAGGATGAGGAGGAATTAAACGAGGATATCTCCAGGGAGGAATTATCGAAAGTAATACAAAATTTGAAAAGGGGAAAAGCAGCAGGGGAAGACGGATTGACGGCAGAGTTTATAAAAGGATTACCGGCAGTTTGGTTAATAGAGATGCAGGAAATACTGAATGGGTTTTGGAAGGAAGAAAAAGTTGGAAATGGGTGGGGAAAAGCTAGAATATATCCCATACATAAGGAAGGGGAAGAAGAGGATACAGGAAATTACAGAGGAGTTTCTCTATTAGATATAGGATATAAAATATTAATAACCATCATGGATAGAAGATTGAGGACTTGGTTGGAAAAGAAGGGATTAATAAGAGAAAGCCAAGCGGGATTCAGGGAAGGAAGGTCAACGAGAGATCACGAATTCGTGCTAAATTCTATAATCAATAATAAACTTAAGAGAGAAGGAGGAAAGCTGTATGGGATTTTCGTTGACTTTCAGAAAGCTTTCGATACAGTAGACAGAAATATTCTCATCGGAAAACTGAAGAAAATTGGGATGAGAGGCCGAATGTTACGAATGTTAGAGGAAATATACGCGAAAACGGTTAATGAGGTAATAACTGGTCAGGGAATAACAGAGAGCTTCTCTACAACAGGAGGGGTTAGACAAGTGTGTCCTCTCAGTCCAACCCTATTCAACATTTTTGTGAATACCATCGAAGAGGATTGGGAAAGAAGAAATATAGGAGGGACGGTGATGGGAAATGAGAAAATTTTTGGGTTAAAATTTGCGGATGATTTGGCATTAGTGGCAGACACAGCAGAAGGTTTAGCAGAAATGATTAGAAGCTTGAAAAAATATGTAAAAAGAAATAAGCTAGAGATAAATGTAAAGAAGACTAAAATAAGGATTTTTAGGAAGGGGGGAAGGAAAAAAAGGAGAACATTGGACAATTAAGGGAAAAGAAGTAGAAGTGGTCGATAACTTCAAATATTTGGGATTCTGGTTTTCAACTGGAGGGGCTTATAAAAC
>NC_046662.1:12275062-12284792 GCF_010883055.1 Belonocnema kinseyi | reverse complement strand
ATGGGAATAGATAGGACAACTCCTGGGTACATTTGGAGAATGGAGTCAGGCAGGTTAAGCCTAGAGATAGAAGCAAGAATGAGGGCTTCGAAATATATGGTAAAAATTTTGGGAATGAGAGGAGAGGTGGCCAAAAATATATCTAAAAGAAGAAATGAGGGGAATCAAGAATGGGAATCCGTCGGCATGGGGTAAAGGGTTACAGAAAGTATGCAGAATTGTAGGGGATGGAGAGACGCTGGATTGGGTATTCGAAGGAAGTCGTGTCAATGAGGTTAACGATAATATGATTAAGGGAGTAGAAAGAAGAATAGAGCAGGAAATACAGTTGGACTGGATGAAAATAGATAGTTCCAATTACTGTAGTGGATACAGAAAATGGAAGACCAGCTTGGGGAGAGAAAATTATTAGGATGAAAAAGGGACATGCCCAGAGGAAAAGGAGCAGTGGGCAAGGTTAAGATGTGGGAACGTAGGAAAAGCAGGGAATAAGGGATACAAGGATACTACGTGTAGAATTTGTGGAGAAGTAGAAGAGAACCTGACGCACGTATGGGTTTGTCAAGGGCTAGATGGAAAAATGGATAAAAAATGGATTGACGGTGTTGATAAATGGAAAGACGGAAAGAGAAATCGGGAGTTAGAAGAATTGGTCATCGAAACATTTAGGGGAAAACCGAACCCTGTCCTCTGCCGATTTGCCAGAGAGTTCGAAAAGAAAGCAAGAAAAGTATCAGAGGGGGAGGTCAGAGAGAGAGCGAAACAGAGTGAATGAGAGGAAGAATGAGTTTGGAAGATGGACAATTTGTGATATAGTATGTAGAATCAAGGATATAAATATGCAAGGGAATGAATTAACTGCAATGTATTCGCCTAATGTATTCAGTTAGAATTTAAGTGTTAATATTTTCCATGTAAAATTGAAAGGGGAATTCATGTAAATTGTTGGGTATTGTCACTAAGGTGGACACAGAAAAATTGTAAAACCTTGTAAAAGTATACAATGCAGACAATAAATCAATCAAATATTAAGTTTTAAGTTAAAAAAAGAACCTTAAGTAAAAAAGAGAAACTTTCAACCAAAACTTAAATAATTATTTAAGTTTTGGTTGAAAGTTTCTCTTTTTTTGAAAAAATTATTGTGTTGTTGAAAGTTCAACTGTTTAAGATTAAAATTAATTTTTTAAATAAAAATGTAACTATTTCATTTTCTGATGAAAATATGTTTTTTTTTTCTAGTGAAAAATTCATCTATTTAGTTGAAAATTTGTCTCCTTTAATTGAAAATTGAACTATTTCGTTAAAATTAAAATTTTTTGCTGAAACATTGTATTTTTTTGGTAGAAAAATAATCTTTTTGTTGAAAATTAATCTTATTGTTTCAAAAGCGACATTTTTGGTAAAAAAATTCAAGTATTTCAGTTAGATATTTATGATTTTAGTTAAAAATTTATTTGTTTGGCTTCAAATTTCACTACTTCAGTTAAAGATTCATAATTTTATTTGTAAATTGATTTACTTTCCAATTTTTTTCTCTGTGTAAAGGACTTTTAGCATGAACCTCATGATTTAAAATAAATGTTTGCGTTTTGCGACAAATATGAATGTTACTTTTAGTTGATCGGGAAAATTGCAAAACTTGTCCGGGATAAATTGGGAAATGACTGGGAAGGACCTCTATCCATATATTATTAAAAACTACTGCCTTTATATTTTTCTTGGTTAAATTTAAAACAAAGGGACTAGATAAAATTATTATCTCGATTATTATAAATTCCTGATATGCTGAGGTATTTAAGAATGTATGTTTCTGTATTATGGGGTTTTAAGTGGTGTTAATTAGAAATGATTAGGGTCAATTTGAGAATTAAAGAATTAGAAATCTGAAGAGAACCTAATTGTGGACAATGATAATTGGATTTAGATCCCTTCGGGATTTGCAGGGAGAGAATATCGTGACTCGAATGGTGACGTCCTATTTTGTTCCAATGTTCTTAGAATCCTTCCAAAGTCTTTGAAAAACCTAAAATCAAATTCTCCACACGTTTTCAGGACGTTTGAGCTTTTAAATTGCTGAAAAGTAGATTGAAAGATATTATTTCTAGTAAGGTTCACTGTAAATAAAGGTCCGGAATCCGGATTGCGGATTATCTTTTTTTCAATAGACGTATTTCAAGATCTTTAAATTTAATAACAATTGGACTGATTTTTCACATTTATGTTTTTATTGGGGTGGTTTAAAAAAGGCTATACTTTTTTCTCAAATGCGAAAACGACGCAAAATATGAATAGTAGTTCATAGTTCAAAATTGTTCAGCTTCCTGAATTATATTAAATTGTACCCTTTCCAGATGTTCATATTCGTTAATTCACTACATTTTTCCAAAAATAAAGAAAAAAATTGATAAAAATAGACTATAATATCATTTAGTGTAACGAATTTTACCACTTTATTTTTAAAAACGTTTGTTTTTAGTTCACTGACTATTTAAAAAAAATGTTTCATGAGATTATTAATGTTTCTGAGCTTCAAACTAAAGAAAAATTGGTTTTTATCTCTATAATAATTGAAGAAATATAATTTTTACTGATTCAAAATCTCATTATTCTCAAAAAAAATATGAATAGAAGTTCATTAGTTGTAAATTGTGTAGCTTCCTGAAATCTATGGAAACGTACCTTTACCAGATGCATGTTTCGTGTGTTTTAACAAAAAATTTCAAAAAAATATCAAAAATCTGTTAAAGCGACGAAAATAGGATTTAGTTTGATGAACGTAAAGATTTTATTTTTAAAAACGTTCAAATACACAAGGTAAACATCTGGTAAGGATATGATTTTATAGATTTCAGAAAGGAGAAAGAGTTTAAATATTGATCCTCAATTAGAAAATAAAAGTTTAAAAAAAAATAAAATCTTGAATTAGGTCAAACAAATACTATTTTATTCGCTTTGTATGATTTTTAATATTTTTGTTTTGAAAAGTGTTGTTAAACCGCACAAGATGTACATCTGGTAAAGGTACATTTTCATAAATGAAAAGGAAGCGGTGCAATTTTGAACTATGAATTGTTATTTCTATTTTACTTCGTTTTCGAGAAAAATGAGATTTTGAATCGGTGAAAATTTTTGGAAACATTTATTGAATTATACTGTATAAACATCTGGCGAGGGTACATTTTCATAAATTTCAGGAAGGGGTACAATTTTCTACTATTAATTTCTATTCATATTTTGCGTTGTTATCGAGCAAAATAAGATTTATAACGGTGAAAAATGAAATATCCTTTTTCTTAACCCTTCGAGTGGACACCTATTTTTTCGAACATCTCCTACACACTGGGTCAAATGGACCCTGTTGACGTTTTGGTTAGCTGTAACTTCACGACTACTGAACCTTTTAACTAACCAAAATTAAGGGGTATACTTATACGTATTTTAAAGTAATTTACAAGTATTATAAGTGTATTTAAAATTTTTTAAATACTTACAAAAATTCGCGAAAAAAATATTTAAGAAAAAATTAAGTTTTTTGAAAAAAATCAAAACTTTTTTAATTTTTAATATTTGTAGCTAAAAATTTACGTGAATACTCTCAAAGTACGTCCAAATAATAAAAAAAAGTCCTACTTTGTGCCTTGAAAGAAAAAAGTTTATAATTGATGAAAACGAAGAATCAAAATTTTAGTAAATTCGACGTTAAGTACACACATAGGTCACATTGGCCGTGCTTCGATTTCAATTGCTTCTCAACGACGACTGATGACTCGATACGCTACAGAAATTGTCTAAAACTGTAGTCGGTGAAAGTCGGTGACAGGGTCAATATGACCCAGTGTGTACTAGAAAGGTTAAAACGCCTAGTACGATTTTTTCCCTTTTTGGCTCAAAATAGCCGGGAAATTCCCGAAATACGTGCAAAAGAGAAAATGGATGTGCAAGTACTTTTAGGTTGAATTTATCGAGGCTAGCCGTGAGCATCTTCTCCCCCCCCCTTTTTTTAAAGAATTCTTCTTTTTTTCTTTTATTTAAAAAAAAAGTTCCGCTTTTTCTTGATTTTTCGCTTGAATGCGAACTGAATTAACAAAACCAACAAGAAAATCCAACTATTTTTTATTGAAAGTTCCATCATTTTGTTTGAAAAGTCTAGTATTATACTTTTGTTCAGAAATAATTTGGATTAGTTAAAAATTCTACTATTTATTTCAAAATTGACAAAGTAAATGAACGATTTTGATGCAAATTCATTTGCTTTAGTTGAGAATTAATTTTTTTAACTGGAAACTTAACTATTTCATTTGCGGTTGAAAATTAATTTTTTTGTTGACATTCTAACTATTTTGTTGAAACTTTGTTTTCTTTGGTTGAGAGTTTTTTTTTTAACTAAACAAATGTAATTATTCCATTTGTAGTTGAAAATGTACATTTTAAATTGAAAATGGATCTTTTCTGGTTAAAAGTTGAACTCTTTTAAAAAAAAATTATTTTATTTTTGTTGAAGATCCGTGATTTTAGTTACAAAATTATCTCTTTGATTTTAATTTAACTATTTTGTTGAATAAGCATTTTATTTTGTAGAAAATTCATATTTTTCGCTTGAAATTTCAACAACTTGGTAGACATCTATTTTGTTTGAAAAAATCTACCATTTGTTTGCTAATTGATTTACTTTGTAAACCATTTTTTTTAGCTTGAATATTAATTGTTTTAGTTGAAAATTCAACTATTTGATTGTAATAGTCCTTTTTTCTTGAAAGTTCAACAATTTTTAGAAAATTCAACTATTTGGTTCAAAATGCACTTTTTTGTTGCAAATTAATATTTTCGAATTAAAAATTTAACTAGTTTTACAGAAACTGCATATTTTAGGGTTGCAAATTTGATGAATTACTTCGAAACTTATCTTTTTGGGTATGACGTTGAACTAATTGGTTAAAAGTTGTATTGCTTTTCTAAACAATCGATTTTTAAGGATTCACTATTTGACGGAAAATTGAACTATTTTGTTCAAAACTTGGTTTTTTTAAAATTGAAAACTAATTTTTTATCAGAACATTTGACTATTCCATTTTTTGGTAGAAAATAATCTTTTTTCTGAGTCAAAAATGTAACTATTTGGTAGAAAGTTCTTGTTTTTTTTTTAAACTCGTATTTTTTATAGAAAATTAATCTCCTGAATGGAAAGTTCAACTACTTTGTAAAAAACACTTTATTTAGGTTGAAAATTAATTATATTATGTAAATTATTAATTTTTATTTGAAAATTCATATTTTCGGATTGAAAATGCAACTGTTTTGTAAAAAAAATGTTTTGTCTTAAAAATGCAGTAAATTAGTAGAAATTTAATCTTAAAAAAACTGTACGTATGCGGGAGTAAAAGTACACAAGCAGCGATTACTCAAATAAGATAAACATTCTATTTACCAAACCGACTTGGGGGACACCTATAGTTTTTTTTAAAATCCTGCTAAAAATTTTTTCTATCTTCATTTTTTTTTTTGGTTCAGTTGTAAACGTATGAAAATATAAAAAGGGGGAAAAATACTTTCAAATAGGAACCCTTTGATATTGCAATTTTATTCCTTTTCAGATTCTAACAGTGATGGCATTGCTGAAGCCTTGAGCTCTGTAGGTTATTTATTCAAGCAGAACAAAGCTTGACATGTGAATCGATAGAAAAAAATCAATAATTCTAAATTAAATAGTCTTTTATTTCTATTTTCTCCATTTTTGACAAACTTTATTGCAAATGTTTTTTTTCCTTTAATTCAGATAGATTTTTCTGTACAAATTTCAACTTTATAAACTATATTTAACAATATTAAAAAACAATTTTCATAATTGGTTAAAGATTAAAAACATTACATTAAATTTGTTGTAATAGAATGCTGAAGTGCCTTCAATTAGTCAAATTATTCTAGAAGTGATAAGAGGTTTAAAGACAAAATATTACTCTAATTTTTTTTATCTCTGGTGTTTGTTCAAGTATTTTTAGCACAAGGTTAGAAACCGTTCAATGGCAGAAGAGAATTTCAAAGATAAAATCTTTTTTTTAATGTTAGAGAATTGGTCTCAGCAGAAGATGTTTTTTTTTTTATTTTGACAATGGTTTTAGGTTTTGGTACTCATTTGTAAAATATTTTTCTCCAAGAATTGAAAAAAAAAATTAGTTCGATTTTTTTAAACTGTGGTCGAAAATGTTTATTTTTATTTTTTCATGGAATCTATTAGTAAGTAAAATTAAAAAAGGTTACTGATTTTAAAAAATAACCAAAAAAATGTTTTTGACTTTCACCCCTTTTCTCGAGAAGGGTTGTTTCGATTAAACAAAGTAGTATAACAAAAAATATTTATTTTGTAAAATGTACAACTTTCATTTTAAAAAAAATTTTCGATACAATTAATCATTTTGGATCTAAATAAAAAAATCATATTTTTTCAGGCTTTCCGATTAATTTTGGCAGATTTCACGAGACCATTTTTTTATTATCAGGAATAAACGTTACATAGTTAGGAAATCAAAATAGGGCAACAATTTAATTTTCAACGTCATTCTAAGAGAAAATGGTTGAAAAAAATAATAAACTCTTTAAATAATTTATGTAAACATGTCATTATTAATATAAAGTAGTATTTTATGCATTAGAAACAATTTTCATTTTTAAAAACCACAATAAATTCATAATTCGTGTAAAAAACTCGCAAAACCCGTTTTTTCAATTATGGGGCTTTTTGGGACCCTATAAACAGATTTATGGGGATGACATTTTTATTTATTTTTATTTTTATTCGTATGTTATGGCTAATTGTGAAGAGTTTTGTAAATTGTATTCATAATCGTCAATATTAGCTGCATTGAGTTGAAAGTTAATATTTGTCTTTACAATTAGCCATAGAATATGAATAAAATATAACTTTTTAAATATCATCCCCATAAGTTTGTTTTACAGTGTTCCAAAGAAATCCTGTAAGTGAAAAAATGGGTTTGTGAGATTTGGCGATAATTATGATTTTTTTGCCTTTTTTTAATACGAATTGTTTCTAATACATAAATTACTACTTTGCACTGATAATTAGATGTTTAGATAAATTGTTTAGACAATTTATTATTGTTTTCACCTATTTTCTCTTAGAATAGAGTTAAAAAGTCGCGGTTTTTTCAAAATACTTCCACTTTTTGTATAATTTTTAAGCAGTTACATAATATTAGTTAATGTTAACACAAATAATATTTTAAGCAATTTATTATTATTTTTAATGATATTCTCTTTGAAAATGCTAGAAAATTGATTTTTTCCCAAAATGTTCCACTGTTTGTCCAATTTTCAATTAGACGGAGGTAAATAGTTAATTGTTAAAACAATTTATTATCATTGTTAAGAATATTCAATTTGAATAATACCAGATAACTACGGGTTTTTCTTAAATTTGCAACCATTCGTCTGTTGTCATTGACACTATTATTAATTATTTAAATATATCCAAAATGATTATGTTAAAAAAATTATTATTTTCTTATGAGAAATACGTTTTAAACTTTATGAGTATATACAGATTTTAGAATTTAGAGAAGTTGTTTTCTAAAGGTACATAGGGGAACGCTTTTAGTACGTTTCCAGATGAAGAATCTTTTTGGTAGAAAATTATTAATCTTTTTGTTTAAAAATGTATGTTTTTAGTTGAAACTTCAACTTTTTGGTTCACAATCCTTGTATTATGTAACAAATACATCCTTTTCAGTTGAACATTCAACTTTTAGGTTCAGAATTCTTGAATTTGGTTGAAAATTCGTTTTTTTTTATTATAAATTAATCGTTTTATTTAAAAATTATTCTTGGTTAAAAATGTAACAACTAGTTTTTAAAATTGAATTGCCTTCTTAAAAATAATTCTTTCCTTCTTAAAAATGCAACTTTTTGTTTGAGAATTCTTGAATTTTCTTCAAAATTACTCTCTTTGTTTAAAAATGATATTTTTTTGTTTAAAAATTCATCTGCTTTACTTAAAAATTCAAATTTTTGGTTGAGGATTTTTGAATTTTTTAAAAACATTCTTTTTTCGAAAGGAAATAAATATTTTTGTTTAAAATTTTCACAACCATGATTCAAAGTTAAATTAAATTCTTTTTGGTTGAAGATTCAAAGTTTTAGTTCAAAATTCATCTCTTTTGTTAAAAGTTCCTTTTTTTGTTGGAAAAACACTTTGGTAATTGAAAATTTACCTATTTTATTTTTGGTCGAAAACGGTTATTTTTTAAGTAAAAATGCAACTTTTTGTTAAAATTGCACAATTTTGTTAAAAATTCGTCTTTTGATAGTAAATCAATCTGATTTTTTGAAAATTCCTCTTTTTCAGTTTAAAATTCAACTTTTTGATTTAGATTCCTTGAATTATGTAAAATATGCATCCTTTTTAGTTGAAAATTAAACTTTTTGGTTCGGAATTCTTTAATTTTGTTGAAAATTCGTTTTTATTGGTTATAAATTAATCCTTTTGTATAAAAGTTCTTCTTGGTTAAAAATTTAATAACTAGGTTTTAAAATTGAATTGCCTTCTTAAAAATAATTCTTTCTTTCTTAAAAATTCAACTTTTTGGTTTAGAATTCTTGAATTTTCTCCAAAATTACTCTCTTTGTTTAAATTTTTTTTTGTTTTTTAAAAATTCATCTGCTTTAGTTCAAAATTAAACTTTTCGGTTGAGAATTCTTGAATTTTTTTAAAACATTCTTTTTCTTATAGAAAATTAATCTTTTTGTTTAAAAATGTCACAATTAGGATTCGAAGTTAAATTCAATTCTTTTTGGTTGATGATTCAAAATTTTAGTTAAAAATTCATCTTGTTTGTTCGAAATTGAACCGTTTTGTGGAAAATTCCTTTTTTTTGGTGAAAAATCACTGTGGTAATTGAAAATTTACCTATTCCATTTTTGGTCGAAAACGGTTATTTTTTAAGTAAAAATTCAACTTTTTGTTAAAATTGCACAATTTTATTAAAAATTCGTCTTTTGATAGTAAATTAATCTGATTTTTTTAAATTCCTCTTTTTTAGTTTAAAATTCAACTTTTTGATTTAGATTCCTTGAATTATGTAAAACATGCATCCTTTTTAGTTGAAAATTAAACTTTTTGGTTCGGAATTCTTGAATTGGGCTGAAAATTCGTTTTTTTGATTATAAATTAATCGTTTTGTTTAAAAATTATTCTTGGTTAAAAATGTAACAACTAGTTTTTCAAATTGAATTTCCTTCTTAAAAATAATTCTTTCTTTCTTAAAAATTCAACCTTTTGGTTAAGAATTCTTGAATTTTCTTCAAAATTACTCTCTTTGTTTAAAAATTTTTTTTTTTTGTTAAAAAATTCATCTGTTTAGTTAAAAATTCAACTTTTCGGTTAAGAATTCTTAATTTTTTTTAAATAGAAAATTAATCTTTTTGTTTCAAAATGTCACAATTCGGATTGAAAGTTAAATTCAATTCCTTTTGGTTGACGATTCAAAATTTTAGTGCAAAATTCATCTCTTTTGTTCGAAATTAAACTGTTTTGTTAAAAATTCCTTTTTTTTTTGTTGAAAAATCACTTTGGTAATTGAAAATTTACCTATTCCATTTTTTGTTTGAAAATGGTTGTTTTTTAAGTAAAAATTCAACTTTTTGTTAAAATTGCTCAATTTTATTGAAAATTCGTCTTTTGATAGTAAATTAATCTGATTGTTTGAAATTCAGTTAAAAA
>NC_046662.1:12265468-12274962 GCF_010883055.1 Belonocnema kinseyi | reverse complement strand
CAAAATTACTCTCTTTGTTTAAAAATGTTTTTTTGTTTAAAAATTCATCTGTTTAGTTAAAAATTCAACTTTTCGGTTGAGAATTCTTAAATTTTTTTAAAAATATTCTTTTTTTAAACATTCATCTCGTTTGTTCGAAATTGAACTGTTTTGTGGAAAATTCCTTTTTTTTTTGGTTGAAAAATCACTTTGGTAATTGAAAATTTACCTATTCCATTTTTCGTCGAAAGGGGATATTTTTTAAGTAAAGATTCAACTTTTTGTTAAAATTGCACAATTTTATTGAAAATTCGTCATTTGATAGTAAATTAATCTAGTTAAGTAGAAAATTCTAACTTTTTTATTTTAATTGTTGATTTATTACCGAAGTTTATAATTCAACACATGGGGGGGGGGATCATAATAAAATCAACGGTTGTCAACGCGGGTGGAAAGGGGGGGGGGAAGTCAAACATTGCCCAAAATGGGTAACGTAGTTTATGGCTGATCCCATATGAAGAAGGAAAGATTTGATATGGAACACGGAAGGTAGGAAGGAAGGAAGGAAGGAAAGTTGAGGCAGGGAAGGGAATCAAGTATATGGAAAAGTAGAAGGGGACATGACCGCGTCGCGACGCCGGTATTCGACTACAGTCAGTATTCACTCCGGCGCTTATCAATACGGATGCGTTGGCGTATCGTTATCTAAACTGTCGCGCGTCCGGTGAACGCGAATCATTCTCGCGTTTCGTCATTTAATGATACACGTGAAAAAATATCATTGGTTCCCCTCTCTCTTTTTTTACCTCTCATGTCATTTCACCTTGCAGTCTCAAACTGGTAGCCTCTATCTGAATACGATTATGCAAATCGAAAGAAAAATTTATACCGATTTTTGATCATCGGTCCAATTGATTACAACTGTCCATTCATCCAAGTGCATGGCTGTTTGTTTTTAGATTGTTTTTTTTTTTAACGAGAGTGATGCCATTTTAAAAGGTAGTTTTAGTGGAACACATGAATATATGATATTTCAGGAAAGGATTGTTTTACAATTGTTTTCTGCAAAAGTGAGATGAGACACTTGAAACCTTATTATGATCTTGATGACCTTTGTGGGTCCGACTTTTTTACATCTCAGGTTTTCAAAATCTATTTTTCTCACTTTACATATGGTACTTTTTTTTCCTAACTTCAAGACTCAACTCGAAAATATCAAGAAAATAGATTTTGCAATCAAAGGATTAAACTCTTTGAATATTTCAGAAGCCACAGAGATCCCAAGTTTAGGGTGACTGATGCAAAATTATTGACGTTTCATTGAAGTGAAAAAAGGATCGATATAGTAGTGATAAAAAATTTCTAATTAAGAACTGACGTGGCTATTTGTACGTATTTTGGTTCGGAAAGGGAGGTCTTTGACGTCAAACGTGTGGCGTGCTTCGAATAGTGAATTGTGCAGGTTGTTGCTGAATTTGTGATAAAGTTTATCTGTCGTAAAAGTGAGTACATAAGCTAGAATTTTACGAGCGAACTTGAAAGCATTGCGTTTCTCAAGTTGCAGGGTTTTAATTTGGTAATTAAAGCAATGGGAACAGGTGGCCGAGTTTCTCGTTTCTTCTCCGCAAATAAGTAGGTACATGGGATCGTTTCTAGGTGAACGACTAGTCGCATCCCACCATCATTGATAGAAAACAAATCAACATTTATTCACAGATTCTAATCACCTGGAAATATCAGGGAATTTTTTTTAATTCAGGGAATTTTTTCGAGAACGTGTTCAAATTTTTTTTTAATTTTTCATATAATATTAAACAATAATCAGGGTAGCCGCTAGACCCAAAAATAACCGGGAATTTTGTTTAAATCGGGTAATGACAATGAATTTATTTTTTGGCCAATTTTTAGGGGAAAAAATCTGTCCAAATGTGATTTTAACCCTTTTTTAAACAATTAGTTACATTGTTATCTTTGTAAATTATGGTATCAATCAGTTTGCAATGCGTATTCTAAAATATTTTATTTAAAAAATTTCCATTTTATATTTTTATTTTTAATTTAAAGAATATTAAAATGCAGTCATGATGAAGATGAATTTTTAACTAATATTTTGAATCGTTAACTAAAAAATGCATTTTTAAAGAAGTAGTTCTACGTTAAATCCTAGTTATTAATGTTTTAAACTAAAAGATTGATTGCCTTGTGGAAAAAAAAGAATTTTTTAACTAAATTCAAGAACTATCAACCGAAAAATTGAATTTTTAACTAAAAAAGATTACTTTTTAAACAAAGAGATTAATCTACTAAGAATTTTTAATGAAATTCAAGAGTTCTGTGGCAGAATGTCGAAGTTTCAACTAAAGGAAATTGCATTTTTAATATTAAAAATGAATTTTTTAGAAAATTCAAGATTTCTCAACCGAAAAGTTTAATTTTCCACTAAAAAATTAGAATTATTCAATCGAAAGATTAATTTATAAAAAAATTCAAGAATTCTCAAACAACAAATTGAATTTTTAAGAAAGAAAGATAATTTTTTTAATTTTTGAGAAGGCAGTTCAATTTCAAGACCTAGTTGTTACATTTTCGATCAATTAAAAATGAAAAACGTTTGAAGTTGAAAATTTTCGATAAAGAACATTTTTATTTTATCAACTATAAATATAAATTATTGCTCGAATGAATCTGTTATTTAAGTATTAAAAAGTGACCAATAGTTAATTAATTGCCTTTTTTTAAAAAAATTGTTACATTGTTATCTTTTTCAATTATGGTATCACTCAGTTTACAGTGCGTTAATTTATTGCCAGAAAAAATGACGTTTTAACCAAATTCAATAATTCTGAACTAAATGTTGAATTTTCAACTAAAAAAGAAGAATTTTTAAACAAACAGATTAATCTACTAACAAAACAGTCGATTTTTTAATGAAATTAAAGAGTTCTTAAGCAAAAAGCTGAAGTTTACACTAAAAGAAGATGAATTTTTGATTTAAAAAAATGAATTTTTTAGAAAATTTAACAGTTCTCAAGCAAAAAGTTTAATTTTCCACTAAAAAATTAGAATTATTCAACCAACAAATTGAATTTTTAAGAAAGAACATTTAAAAATTTTTTTAAGAAAGTAGTTCAATTTCAAAATCTAGTTGTTACATTTTTGATCAATTAAAAATTGAAACCGTTTAAAGTTAAAAGTTTGCGATAAAAAAACATTTTTATTTTATCACCTGTAAATATAATTTATTTATAAAATGAATGTATACTTTAAGTTTTAAAAAGTGCACAATAATTAATTGACAAAACGGTGCTAAATCCGTTCAAAATTTAAAAAATTCCAGATTTTAACGTTAAAAATTATACAATTTCAATTCAAAAGTCTTAGTCATAAAAAAATGTAAACGTCCGATTGAAACTTTATTAAGTATTTTTACCTTAAGAAAAGCTTCATAATAATATATTCGTAATTAATGGCTTTAATTAAATTTAAAATAGTGTTGTAGTCTAAAATATTTAATTTTTAACATATTCAATAAAAATAATTTTAATTAAGAAAAAGAATAATTTTTTAATATTCAGTAATATATGTCTATCTATTTAAGACGAATAAATTGAATATAGAAAGCCTTAATTCGTTAAAATTTCGAAGAGCTTTTGAACTTTGAACGTTACAATTTCGATTGTTCTTTTTAAAAAATGTTTAATTTGTAAGTGAAATTGTTGAATTTTGATTTGTAACCTAGAAATGGCTGGGAATTTTTTTCACGAAATTTTTTCGAGCACATGTTCAAAGTTTTTTTAATTCGGTATATAATATTAAATAACAATCAGGGTAGCCTCTGGACTGGAAAATGACCAGGAATTTTTTTAAACCGGAGAACTCCGGGAAATGACAATGAATTTATTTTTTGACCAATTTTTACTAAAAAATCTGTCCAACTGTGATTTCAACCTTTTTAAAAATAATTAGTGAAATTGTTATATTTTTCCAATTATGGTATCATTCAGTTTACAATGCGTGATTCGAAAATTTTGTACTTTGAAAATTACGTTAAAAATTTAACTGTTTCAATTCGAAATTTCTAGTATTTGAAAAAATGTAAACTTCCGATTGAAACTTTATTAACTATTTTCAACTTATAAATAACTTCATACTAATATATTCGTAGTTAAAGGCTTTCATTAAATTAAAAATATTGTTCCAGCTTAAAATATTCAATTTTTAACCCATTTAATTAAAAAATTTTTAATTAGCGACAGTCTAATTCAAAAGAAACCGTAGATTTTTGCAGACTTCAAACAAAAAATTTAGAAGCCTTTTAATTAACAATTATGAAAGGCTTCAAAAGAATAAAAGCATTTTATTAAAATTTCTAGGAAAATTGAAAATGATTTTTCATTTTGGAAAATTATTTTAAGAGAATATTTAAAAAGATTTTAAAAGATTTCCCAAATGGTCAAAAATGAATCTGCAAGATTTTAAGGAAATTTCTTTAAATTTTAGGTTTTATAAAAATTAGAGGAAAAATTCGATTAATTTAAAAAGATATTTAGAAGTTCTAAAAAAATTTCAAAAATAATTTTTAATTTCAAAAAATTTAAAACAACTTCTAGATTTCTCAAATTTTGAAATACAATTTTGACGCTTTTTAAGATTGTTTAAACTATTTGCAGTGAAAATAATTTAGCTTCTAATTCAAGAAATTTTTAAAGTTCATTGATTGATTCTTGAATTTAGATAATTACAAATGATAACGTAAATTTATATTTTTGGAATTAAGTCTTCATTTGTGACCTGTAAAAACCTAGAAATGTCAGAGCATTTTTTTCAGGAAATTTTTTCGAGGACAAGTTAAACATTTTTTAATTTTGACTATAATATTTAATAATTTTTTTTTTGCTAAAAACTTCACTATTCCAGTTTAAAACTTTAAATATTTGGTTCAAATCTCGTTTTTTTAAATGTATTTTTTCTTGCACAAAAGTTTGACTATTCCTGTTGACTATTCCATCATTTTAGTTGAAAGTTCATCTCTTGGGTTAAACATTCACTTTTTTAACAGAGTATTCAGCTATTCAACTTTTGCCCTAGATTTTTTTTTTTATTGAAAATTCATGTATTTGATTCAAAATACCACAATTTCTTTACAATAATTATCATATTAGTTGAAAATTTAGCTACTTTTGCAAAAAAATAATGTCTTTAATCATTTTTCTTTTGTTTATAATTAATTTTTCAACTTAAAATTTAACTATTACATTTTTGTTTAAAAATTTATCTTTTTAGTTAAAAAATCAACTATTGGGTTGAAAGCTATACTGTTTTGTTAAAAAATAGTTGTTTTGGTTAAAGAGTCATCATTTGAAATGAAATTCATCTCGCTGGTTACAAATTTAACTATTTTTTTGAAAATTTAATTATTCCAGTTGAAACTTTAACTTTTTTGTTGAATTTTTTTTTAGTTTTATTAAAAATTAATTGTTGTAACTGAAAATTTAACCATTCCTGTGGAATATTCTATAATTTGAGTTAAAAAATTATCTGTTTAAGCATTAACTTTTTTAACTGAGAATTTAACGGTTCAATTTTCGGTTCAAATTTTTTTTCAGTTGAAAGTTAATGTATTTTCTTAAAATTCATCTATTCCTGTTGAATATTCATCAAATTAATCAAAAATTCATCATCGTGAAAGTTTAACTATTTTTTTTTAACATTCTCTTGAAAATTCTACATTCCTTATTTTTCTTATTTTTACTATTTTCCTCGTTTGTTTTTTGTAATTATCAGCAGAGGAAAATTTCTGAAAAAACATGCTTTATTGTCATTCTTATCTCTAGTTTAACAAATGAGTATATCATTCAGTAGTTTGAAATTACCTTTATTTTTGCTGCTCATTGTGAAAAGGCTAACATTAGGCACAAAAATATCCTAAATATTATGAATTAGATAATTCTTTGAATAAAAATTATACACTATAATTTGCTTTCAGAATATTCGCACGCTTGTCATTTTTCGATTTTTGGGGAAAACTGATTTTTGATACTAAATAAAAATTTTGAATAATTATTTATTTTAAGAGTGTATTTGTTTTTAAGATTATATAAATATAATTTCCTAAAATTCTTAAGAGATTTCCAAAAGGATTTTAAAGGATTGAGTTATGTCAATATAAATTTCAACGAAAAAATAATTTTGAATCTTTCAAAATAAAAAATTCCCTTCAAATCCTTCAGATTCTTATTTAAAATCTTCTACAATCATCTGGAAATTTGAGGGAATCATGCGAAATATTCTGAAATCATTTTCAATTTTCTGTTGAAATTTATTTTTGAAAATAAAAATTATTTAAAATTTTTTCAGGCCAATTATTTAAAAAAAAAAATCTTCTGGTTTTAAAATTGAACAGCTTTATTAAAATTTTATTTTATCAATTGAAAATTTCTCATTAATTGAAAATCTTTGGTTGAACATTTTAATATTTTCGTTGAATCTTTGTTTTTGAGAATGAATTTTTTAATTGATAATTAAACTATTCTCTTGTTTTTTTTTAATGTATTGTTTTTAGTTGAAAATTCAACAATTCGGTTGAAAATTGATGTATTTTGTTCAAAAGTTTTTTTTTTGTTTGTTTAAGATCTATTTTTTTTAACTACAAATTTATCTATTCCATATTTGGTTAAAAATTCATCGCTTTTAGTTTAAACTTAATCTGTGTGTCTGAAAAATACAACTGTTTTATTGAAAATTCGTTTGTTTTTTTTTTGTTGAAAATTAACTTTTTGGTTTGAAATTCTACAATTTGGTTTACATTTTTTTCTCTTGACTGAGAAATCTTTCCCAGTTCAAAATTCAACTCTTTTCTTGAAAACTCGTCTTTTTGGTTAGAAAATTCATCTTTTTGAATAGAATTGTATATTTTTTGGTAGACGATTAAAATATTTGGTAAAAATTCGTTCTTTTTTTGGTTAAAAACTAATTTTTTAACTGTTAGTTCAACTATTCCATTGCTGTTTAAAATTTATCGTTTTAAGTTTAAAGTTAAACAATTTGGCTTAAAAATACAGCTTTTTCGTTGAAAATTCGTCTTTTTAGGCTGCAGAAAAAGTTTTAATTGAAAAAAAATTTTATGGAAAAAATTAATAGAAATTCTATCTTTTTTGGTTCAAAGTTGAACTTTTTGTTAAAAATACATTTTTTTTAAAAAAGGTTGATTATTTTACTTTAAAATTCAAGTATCCTGTTAAAAATTAAATTATTTTATTCAAAGTTGAACTATTATGTTGAAAATATAATTATTTTGTTGAAAACTTAACTGTTTTGTTGAACATTCGCTTTTTTGAATAGGAAAAACGTTGTTTTGGATTAAAAATTCAACTCTTACAGAGAATTTGTCTTTGGTTAAAAAATGCAACTATTTGATTGAAAAATACAAGTATAAGTAAGAATAACAGTAATGAAATTAAAAACAAAATTACTTCTACTATACGAATATTTCATAATACATTCAATGTCCCATATAATAACAGTCATGGCCGCCTGAGCTGTTTTCACTTAGAATGCATAATAATGCGCAATATACTCGACTGAGTACTCGCGCACAGCGGCCCTTCCGAGGCGAGAATCTCAAACGCCTTTTGTCCCTTGAGTTGAGGAAATGAATGGACCAGTAGTTCCAGGAATTACAAAACCGGACCGGCTCTTATGGGCTTTTAGATAAGCCAATAATCAATTTAAAAAAAGCTTCATTTTTGGTCGTGGTCGAACGCAAACCAAAATAGCTTCTTTAGTTTGAAATTCAGTTTAATAGGTTGCATTGGATAATCGAATTTATTCCAAATTAATGGAGAAGAGTGGATGACAATGGGAATTCTAATGCGTTCTCTACTCGCAAGTCATGTCGTGCGTAAATGCTTAAAGGAAATGTGTGAACTATTCGTCAAGGGGCATCTAATTTTAGAATCAAGATCAAGTGTTGCTATCATTTTCAAAACGTGTGCAGGTGACATAAAAATTGTGCCACAGAAATTTTATTCCATTTAATTTTATTTACCATTCTTGTATTTGTTTATTTGCTTTTATTTTACACATTTTCTAATTTTATTACATTTTTCATTCATGGATTCACAGTCTTTCCCCTATTCATCTGTGATTCCATTCCCGTTTTTTTTAATTCTCCTTTTTTCTTTTATTTTATTATTTAATATCTTTGATTTGAAAGAGGTGGGTAATTCTGTTAAATTAGTCAATCAATCGAGAAACAACTCGAAATTTTACATAGCCCGGGAATTTTGTTTAATTTGCAATAAAAAAACCTTAAAGTTTATAAACTAAAAAACAATTTTAATTTTAACAGCAACACATAATAAAACGTCCCCAATCATGAAAATAACTGTAAAAATATTTAGATTTTATCGTGTTTTTGTTGCTTAAAGGCGAACTAATTTAATAGAGCTCAATAAGAGGTCTATCAAGCTAGCACCTTCACAAACGAAATTCCCAAATTTCTTTATCTCAGAATTTTGGGCTTTTTTTAGGCTTTTTTTGGGCTGTATTGTCGATTTTTGGGCTCCGCTACTTTTTGTGAAAATTCAAATTTTGAGTGGAGCTGCTGGCTAGAATCAAGGCAGCACCTCTAAAATGCATGAAAAGAAAAAAAAAACTACTCCCATTTTCAAAAAACCACCCCCTTGCAAAAAATAAAATTTGCAAAATCCAAAATGCACTAGATTTTTGGCTCATTTTAGAGTCTCAAATGCACTTTATGATGTCATTTTTGAACACCCCAAAAATCAGAGAATCCATTTGAACCGTAAAATTCGAAAAATATCAGAGACTATAGTAACACTGTAATATTCCGAAAAAGATTGGTTTGCACAAAATTATGTTTGATTGTTAAAAAGAGACTGTTTTTTAACGTCAAGTGTTGGGGACCAAAAATCGGAGTAGGTATTTTTAAGAAGTCCAATAATCATAAACTCTACTGACACTGAAAAATTCTCAAAAATATTCATTTTGGCAAAGTCATATATACATGGTAGAGAAGGGTTGATTTTATACGTTAAGGATTAAAGCCCAAAAATCGGAGTGGATATTTTCGAGGAGCCCAAAAATCAGAGACTACTTTAACACTAGAAAATTCTCAAAAATATTATTTTTTGTCAAAGTCATATATACGTGGTAGAGAATGGTTGATTTTATGGGTTAAGGGTTAAAAGCCAAAAATCGGAGTGGATATTTTCGAAGAGCCTAAAAATCAGAGACTACATTAACACTAGAAAATTCTCCAAAATATTATTTTTTGACGAAGTCATATAAACGTGATAGAGAAGGGTTGATTTCATAAGTTAAGGGTTGAAGCCCAAAAATCGGAGTGGATATTTTCGAGGAGCCCAAAAATCAGAGACTACATTGCCACAAGAAAATTCTCAAAAATATTATTTTTTGACAAATTCGTATATACGTGGTAGAGAAGGGTTGATTTTATGGGTTAAGGGTTAAAAGCCAAAAATCGGAGTGGA